>NC_069503.1:677917403-677929903 GCF_027579735.1 Bombina bombina
GCTAGAGCATCTATCAGCGTTGCTCCCGAGTCCCTGGACCTGGATCCGTAACAAGGAAGCTTGGTGTTCTAGCGAGACGCCATGAGATCCAGTTCTGGTTTGCCCCAACAATGGACCAGTTGAGCAAACACCTCCGGATGGAGTTCCCACTCCCCCGGATGAAAAGTCTGACGACTTAGAAAATCCGCCTCCCAGTTCTCTACGCCTCGGATGTGGATCGCCGACAGGTGGCAAGAGTGAGACTCTGCCCAGCGAATTATCTTTGAGACTTCTAACATCGCTAGGGAACTCCTGGTTCCCCCTTGATGGTTGATGTAAGTTTCTAGGCAAAATTCAAGCCAGCCATGTGGAAAAAACTATGCCCCAATAAGTTTCATCACCAAACATATGTAAAAAACGATTAAACATGCCAGCAAACGTTTTAAAATACACTTTTATAAGAGTATGTATCTCTATTAATAAGCCTGATACCAGTCGCTATCACTGCATTTAAGGCTTTACTTACATTACTTCTAGCAAATTCCATCCCTAGAAAAATATTTTAACTGCACATACCTTATTGCAGGAAAACCTGCACGCTATTCCCCCTCTGAAGTTACCTCACTCCTCAGAATATGTGAGAACAGCAAAGGATCTTAGTTACTTCTGCTAAGATCATAGAAAACGCAGGCAGATTCTTCTTCTAAATACTGCCTGAGATAAACAGTACACTCCAGTACCATTTAAAAATAACAAACTTTTGATTGAAGAAATAAACTAAGTATAAAACACCACAGTCCTCTTACGACCTCCATCTTAGTTGAGAGTTGCAAGAGAATGACTGCATATGGCAGTTAGGGGAGGAGCTATATAGCAGCTCTGCTGTGGGTGATCCTCTTGCAACTTCCTGTTGGGAAGGAGAATATCCCACAAGTAATGGATGATCCGTGGACTGGATACACTTAACAAGAGAAAAGGGGTATAGTGGGAATAGATAGACCCATAAACAATATAATAAGCAAAAATATTTAATAGAAATAGAGAAAGATTGACTCATGCTACAGTCAACCTATAAAAAGACAGGGAATTCAGCATTCTTTTTTTTTTATAGAAATTAAACAGCTCCAAAGAGTCCATATACAAGGTAAATATTTATTAAGTATTGAAAAAAATAAAAAAAACAGAGAGCCACAGCGTTTGGAAAAAAGAAGCATGGCAATCTAGTATGCATCAGTATATCAAATGACATTTCAAATGCATCAATGCTATACAGGGACATACAACACAAAGTTAAAACTAAGACCGGTCAAGTGAAGATACAGGAGCTCTGAAAGTTGTAGCACTTGCTATAGACAATACAATATAGAGGTAGCAGCTATAGAGATAGAACTCAGACCAACTACACTCAACTGCACACAGAACCCCCCACAAGCACAGAGGTGTAACCTGGGCAGGAATATAGACCGGGATCTAAGTTGTCATAAGAACACCAAATATGGCATGCTACATATAATACATATGCAGTGTAAAGGAGATAAAAGGACATATTCAAAGCTTTTTTAACTTTATGTGTTGTATGTCCCTGTATAGCATTGATGCTTTTAAAATGTCGTTTGATATACTGATGCATACTAGATTGCCATGCTTCTGTTCCTAATGCTGTGTCTCTCTGTTTTTTTTACTTTTTTCAATACTTAATATTTAACTTGTATATGGACTCTTTGGAGCTGTTTGATTTCTATAATAAAAAAGTGCTGACTTCCCTGTCTTTTAATAGGTTAACTGTAGCATGAGTCAAGCTCTCTCTATTTCTAATACAGGTATACCCCGCTCATACAGCGGGTTAGGGACCGGAGCCCCGCTGTAAAGTGAAAACCGCCTTAAAGTGAAAAAAGGCAGTTTTAGCTTTCTTTTCGGTGTTTAAAATTTTAAAAACATGTTTGAACTAACATATATTAGAAGTGCAATAGTGCTATGTTTAGTTTAACACTAGCACAGCAAGTATTCAATTAGTATTCCATAAATATTGTACCTGTAAAATAGTGACAATTACTGTAGTAAAATCTGCCAGACTATAGCACTGAGACAGATTGCACTGCAATGCAGTTAACAGAGTGAACTAAGCCTAACAAAATGGTGCCAGTCACTTTTCTCGCAATCTCACGATGATTACAGCACTGTTTCAAAATCCTTGGAGGTTGAACTTCAGCTCCACAAAGCGCTGTATTAGCGAATCGCTGTAAAGTGAAGCGCTGTAAAGTGAGGTATACCTGTATATATATATATATATATATATATATATATATATATATATATATATATATATATATATATATATATATATATATACACATACACACATACATGCACACACACATACATACACACATACACACACCACACACACATACACACACACACACATTCTTATATATATTAAACTAATATTAATTTTGTCTTTTGTATGATTTTCCTGCACCTTCCATAGTAGCTAGTAACACAGTGTAAGCCCATTCAAGCAAATATATTGCTAGGTCCCTATTGCGAGCAAAGAATGTACGTTTGAAATTCTGCCAATATTTTGTTTTTAACATACTCTTAAATTCCAGATTAATAAAGCTGTGGGAACATATAAATTACTAAGACTTACTATGGAACCAATCACCTTTTACCCTAGATGAATTACATATAGTTTACAAATGACCCTTGATAAAGGGAATATTATAATACAATTTTAAACATTGCTGATTGTACAAAAACATAAGCATCTGTGAAGAGATTCTCCCAAACATAAATAATCTAACCTCGAAAGCCAAAACATAGTAATGAGGCCTCTTAGTAAGGATGCCCATCTCTGATGAGAAGCTGCACCAAATTTAAACAGATTACTCCCACAACACCACTTAAATTATGGCAGTTTAGCATCTCTCCCTAAGGTGCACTTAAACATGAGTAATGGCCCTTATCAATGAGGGTCAGAAGGTTACTGAAGAATCAAACCGGGGACATATAGGAGTCCTGTCAAGTAGTACAAAACTGTGCGGAAATATTAACCATTTATTTAATAAAAAATAAATATGTAATAATGGAAAACAGAATGCTGCTGAAGAGGCAAGGTGTCTGACTACTTGAAAGGTTTAGCATTTTAATTACATCTCTATACTGGTTCAGAGGTGGAAAAACAGCATAATGAGACCAAAAAGTTAGTAAAATCATATTTATGCTACACCAGTATGCAGTAATGTAAGTAACAAGACAATAACACACAATTAATCACTATTCCTGTAGGGGGAGGTGAATCTTGAGACGATTGAAGAAATTAGTTCACGGTATTTGTAGTCTGATCATACTATGATTTGGTGAATATTAAAGGGAAAGGAAAGTCAAAATTAAAAATGCATGATTCAGATAAAGCATGACATTTTAAGACACTTTTAAATTAACTTCTATTTTCAAATGTGCTGCGTTCTCTTGGTATCCCTCGTTAAAAAAAGAATACACATATCCTACACTAGTGGGAGCTAGCTGCCTGCACACATTTGTCGCTTGCGATTGGCTAACTAGATTTTCATCTAGCTGCCAGAAGTAAATTGGAAAGTTGTTTAATTTTTTTTTTTTAGGGTTTCCTGTCCCTTTAAGAGGGCAATATAATGTATTGGGAATGTTAAAACTAGAAGTGTAGGTGTGAGTATCTCTAGGGACACATTACTCACTGGCTGGTAAGGACGGATCCTACAACTCTTGATAGACAGGGACATTTTTTTTAATTTTTTTTTTAATAATGGCCACTTTTCGGTACAACAAAGAAAAAGTAGTTAAATATTGCTTTAACGCAAGAAAAACATAATTTATGCTTACCTGATAAATTTATTTCTCTTGTAGTGTATCCAGTCCACGGATCATCCATTACTTATGGGATATATTCCCTTCCCAACAGGAAGTTGCAAGAGGATCACCCAAAGCAGAGCTGCTATATAGCTCCTCCCCTCACATGTCATATCCAGTCATTCGACCGAAAACAAAACAAGAAAGGAGAAACCATAGGGTGCAGTGGTGACTGGAGTTTTAATTAAAATTTAGATCTGCCTTAAAAAGACAGGGCGGGCCGTGGACTGGATACACTACAAGAGAAATAAATGTATCAGGTAAGCATAAATTATGTTTTCTCTTGTTAAGTGTATCCAGTCCACGGATCATCCATTACTTATGGGATACCAATACCAAAGCTAAAGTACACGGATGATGGGAGGGACAAGGCAGGAACTTAAACGGAAGGAACCACTGCCTGTAGAACCTTTCTCCCAAAAACAGCCTCCGAAGAAGCAAAAGTGTCAAATTTGTAACATTTTGAAAAGGTGTGAAGCGAAGACCAAGTCGCAGCCTTGCAAATCTGTTCAACAGAGGCCTCATTCTTAAAGGCCCAGGTGGAAGCCACAGCTCTAGTAGAATGAGCTGTAACTCTTTCAGGGGGCTGCTGTCCAGCAGTCTCATAGGCTAAACGTATTATGCTACGAAGCCAAAAGGAGAGAGAGGTTGCCGAAGCTTTTTGACCTCTCCTCTGTCCAGAGTAAACGACAAACAGGGAAGAAGTTTGACGAAAATCTTTAGTTGCCTGTAAATAGAACTTCAGGGCACGGACTACGTCCAGATTATGCAAAAGACGTTCCTTCTTTGAAGAAGGATTAGGGCACAATGATGGGACAACAATCTCTTGATTGATATTCCTGTTAGAAACTACCTTAGGTAAAAACCCAGGTTTAGTACGCAGAACTACCTTGTCTGAATGGAAAATCAGATAAGGAGAATCACAATGTAAGGCAGATAACTCAGAGACTCTTCGAGCCGAGGAAATAGCCATCAAAAACAGAACTTTCCAAGATAAAAGCTTATTATCAATGGAATGAAGGGGTTCAAACGGAACACCTTGAAGAACTTTAAGAACCAAGCTTAAGCTCCACGGAGGAGCAACAGTTTTAAACACAGGCTTAATCCTAGCCAAAGCCTGACAAAAAGCCTGGACGTCTGGAACTTCTGCCAGACGCTTGTGCAAAAGAATAGACAGAGCAGAAATCTGTCCCTTCAACGAACTAGCAGATAAGCCCTTTTCCAAACCCTCTTGTAGAAAGGACAATATCCTAGGAATCCTAACCTTACTCCATGAGTAACTCTTGGATTCGCACCAATATAAGTATTTACGCCATATCTTATGGTAGATTTTTCTGGTAACAGGCTTCCGTGCCTGTATCAAGGTATCAATAACTGACTCTGAGAAGCCACGCTTTGATAGGATCAAGCGTTCAATCTCCATGCAGTCAACCTCAGAGAAATTAGATTTGGATGGTTGAAAGGACCTTGCATTAGAAGGTCCTGCCTCAGAGGTAGAGACCATGGTGGACAAGACGACATGTCCACTAGGTATGCATACCAGGTCCTGCGTGGCCACGCAGGCGCTATCAGAATCACTGATGCTCTCTCCTGTTTGATTTTGGCAATCAGTCGAGGCAGCAGTGGAAACGGAGGAAACACATAAGCCATGTTGAAAACCCAAGGGGCTGCTAGAGCATCTATCAGCGCCGCTCCCGGGTCCCTGGACCTGGATCCGTAACGAGGAAGCTTGGCGTTCTGGCGAGACGCCATGAGATCCAGTTCTGGTTTGCCCCAACGATGAATCAGTTGAGCGAACACCTCCGGATGAAGTTCCCACTCCCCCGGATGAAAAGTCTGGCAACTTAGAAAGTCCGCCTCCCAGTTCTCCACACCTGGGATGTGGATCGCTGACAGGTGGCAAGAGTGAGACTCTGCCCAGCGAATTATCTTTGAGACTTCTAACATCGCTAGGGAACTCCTGGTTCCCCCTTGGTGGTTGATGTAAGCCACAGTCGTGATGTTGTCCGACTGAAATCTGATGAACCTCAGTGTTGCTAACTGAGGCCAAGCTAGAAGAGCATTGAATATTGCTCTTAACTCCAGAATATTTATTGGGAGGAGTTTCTCCTCCTGAGTCCAAGTTCCCTGAGCCTTCAGGGAGTTCCAGACTGCGCCCCAACCTAGAAGGCTGGCATCTGTTACAATCGTCCAGTCTGGCCTGCGAAAGGACATGCCCTTGGACAGATGGGCCAGAGAAAGCCACCAGAGAAGAGAATCTCTGGTCTCTAGATCCAGATTTAGTAGAGGGGACAAATCTGAGTAATCCCCATTCCACTGACTTAGCATGCATAATTGCAGTGGAGCAATGAGACTAGCAAGCTTGGAAAACACTTTAAAATAAGTTTACAAGCAATATTAAAAAACGCTACTGCGCCTTTAAGAAGCACAAAAACCTGTCTCAAATTGAAATAACGATGAACCAAATCAGTTATAGCAACCAAATTTTCACAGTAAATGTATTAAGCTAGCAGAGCATTGCACCCACTTGCAAATGGATGATTAACCCCTTAATACCCAAAACGGATAATCAAATAGAGAAAAAAACGTTTTTAACACAGTCAAACACACTGTCACAGGTCTGCTGTGACTGATTACCTCCCTCAAAAACAGAATTTATGTTTACCTGATAAATTACTTTCTCCAACGGTGTGTCCGGTCCACGGCGTCATCCTTACTTGTGGGGATATTCTCTTCCCCAACAGGAAATGGCAAAGAGCCCAGCAAAGCTGGTCACATGATCCCTCCTAGGCTCCGCCTACCCCAGTCATTTGACCGACGTTAAGGAGGAATATTTGCATAGGAGAAACCATATGGTACCGTGGTGACTGTAGTTAGAGAAAATAAATTATCAGACCTGATTAAAAAAACCAGGGCGGGCCGTGGACCGGACACACCGTTGGAGAAAGTAATTTATCAGGTAAACATAAATTCTGTTTTCTCCAACATAGGTGTGTCCGGTCCACGGCGTCATCCTTACTTGTGGGAACCAATACCAAAGCTTTAGGACACGGATGAAGGGAGGGAGCAAATCAGGTCACCTAAATGGAAGGCACCACGGCTTGCAAAACCTTTCTCCCAAAAATAGCCTCAGAAGAAGCAAAAGTATCAAACTTGTAAAATTTGGTAAAAGTGTGCAGTGAAGACCAAGTCGCTGCCCTACATATCTGATCAACAGAAGCCTCGTTCTTGAAGGCCCATGTGGAAGCCACAGCCCTAGTGGAATGAGCTGTGATTCTTTCGGGAGGCTGCCGTCCGGCAGTCTCATAAGCCAATCTGATGATGCTTTTAATCCAAAAAGAGAGAGAGGTAGAAGTTGCTTTTTGCCCTCTCCTTTTACCGGAATAAACAACAAACAAGGAAGATGTTTGTCTAAAATCCTTTGTAGCATCTAAATAGAATTTTAGAGCGCGAACAACATCCAAATTGTGCAACAAACGTTCCTTCTTTGAAACTGGTTTCGGACACAGAGAAGGTACGATAATCTCCTGGTTAATGTTTTTATTAGAAACAACTTTTGGAAGAAAACCAGGTTTAGTACGTAAAACCACCTTATCTGCATGGAACACCAGATAAGGAGGAGAACACTGCAGAGCAGATAATTCTGAAACTCTTCTAGCAGAAGAAATTGCAACTAAAAACAAAACTTTCCAAGATAATATCTTAATATCAACGGAATGCAAGGGTTCAAACGGAACCCCCTGAAGAACTGAAAGAACTAAATTGAGACTCCAAGGAGGAGTCAAAGGTTTGTAAACAGGCTTAATTCTAACCAGAGCCTGAACAAAGGCTTGAACATCTGGCACAGCGGCCAGCTTTTTGTGAAGTAACACAGACAAGGCATCTGGGAGCCCCGGCACCTCTAGGAACTTGTCCATTTTACATAGTTTCTCTGGGATGACCAACTTGTCACAATCATCCAGAGTGGATAATACCTCCTTAAGCAGAATGCGGAGATGTTCCAACTTAAATTTAAATGCAATCACATCAGGTTCAGCTTGTTGAGAAATGTTCCCTGAATCAGTAATTTCTCCCTCAGACAAAACCTCCCTGGCCCCATCAGACTGGGTTGGGGGCCCTTCAGAAATATTGTTATCAGCGTCGTCATGCTCTTCAGTATCTAAAACAGAGCAGTCGCGCTTACGCTGATAAGGGTTCATTTTGGCTAAAATGTTTTTGACAGAATTATCCATTACAGCCGTTAATTGTTGCATAGTAAGGAGTATTGGCGCGCTAGATGTACTAGGGGCCTCCTGAGTGGGCAAGACTCGTGTAGACGAAGGAGGGAATGATGCAGTACCATGCTTACTCCCCTCACTTGAGGAATCATCTTGGGCATCATTGTCATTATCACATAAATCACATTTATTTAAATGAATAGGAATTCTGGCTTCCCCACATTCAGAACACAGTCTATCTGGTAGTTCAGACATGTTAAACAGGCATAAACTTGATAACAAAGTACAAAAAACGTTTTAAAATAAAACCGTTACTGTCACTTTAAATTTTAAACTGAACACACTTTATTACTGCAATTGCGAAAAAACATGAAGGAATTGTTCAAAATTTTCACCACAGTGTCTTAAAGCCTAAAAAGTATTGCACACCAAATTTGGAAGCTTTAACCCTTAAAATAACGGAACCGGAGCCGTTTTGAACTTTAACCCCTTTACAGTCCCTGGTATCTGCTTTGCTGAGACCCAACCAAGCCCCAAGGGAAATACGATACCAAATGACGCCTTCAGAAAGTCTTTTCTAAGTATCAGAGCTCCTCTCACATGCGACTGCATGCCATGCCTCTCAAAAACAAGTGCGCAACACCGGCGCGAAAATGAGGCTCTGCCTATGCTTTGGGAAAGCCCCTAAAGAATAAGGTGTCTAAAACAGTGCCTGCCGATATTATTATATCAAAATACCCAGATAAAATGATTCCTCAAGGCTAAATATGTGTTAATAATGAATCGATTTAGCCCAGAAAAAGTCCACAGTCTTAATAAGCCCTTTTTGAAGCCCTTATTTACGATCGTAATAAACATGGCTTACCGGATCCCATAGGGAAAATGACAGCTTCCAGCATTACATCGTCTTGTTAGAATGTGTCATACCTCAAGCAGCAAAAGTCTGCACACTGTTCCCCCAACTGAAGTTAATTGCTCTCAACAGTCCTGTGTGGAACAGCCATGGATTTTAGTGACGGTTGCTAAAATCATTTTCCTCATACAAACAGAAATCTTCATCTCTTTTCTGTTTCTGAGTAAATAGTACATACCAGCACTATTTTAAAATAACAAACTCTTGATTGAATAATAAAAACTACAGTTAAACACTAAAAAACTCTAAGCCATCTCCGTGGAGATGTTGCCTGTACAACGGCAAAGAGAATGACTGGGGTAGGCGGAGCCTAGGAGGGATCATGTGACCAGCTTTGCTGGGCTCTTTGCCATTTCCTGTTGGGGAAGAGAATATCCCCACAAGTAAGGATGACGCCGTGGACCGGACACACCTATGTTGGAGAAATGACTTTTAAAGTCCCTTGAGTTCTCTAGAGATGTCCTGAATCATGCAGGAAGAAGCAGGAAGACTGAGTCTGAATTTTTACTGCGCAAAAAAGCGCTAAAATAGGCCCCTCCCACTCATTATTACAACAGTGGGAAGCCTCAATTAACTGTTTCTATGCAGAAAATAAGTCAGCCATGTGGAAAAAATTATGCCCCAATAAGTTTTATCACCAAAGTACCTCAAAAAAACGATTAAACATGCCAGCAAACGTTTTAAACATCCCTTTCTAAAGAGTATGTATCTCTACTGATAAGCCTGATACCAGTCGCTTCTACTGCATTTAAGGCTTACTACATTACTTCAGTATTAGCAGCATTTTCTAAGTCAAATTCCATTCCTTAGAAAATTATTTTACTGCACATACATTAATAAGCCTGATACCAGTCGCTTTTCACTGCATTTAAGGCTTTACTTACATTACTTCGGTATCAGCAGTATTTTCTTAGTCAATTCCATTCCTTAGAAAAATATTTTACTGCACATACCTTAATTGCAGGAGACCCCGCAGGCCATTCCCTTTCTGAAGTTACCCCACTCCTCAGAATGTGTGAGAACAGCCAGTGGATCTTAGTTACTTCTGCTAAGATCATAGAAAACGCAGGCAGATTCTTCTTCCAAATACTGCCTGAGAAAAAAACAGCACACTCCAGTGCCATTTAAAAATAACAAACTTTTGATTGAAGAATTAATTAAGTATAAAACACCACACTCCTCTCACGACCTCCATCTATGTTGAGGGTTGCAAGAGAATGACTGGATATGACGTGAGGGGAGGAGCTATATAGCAGCTCTGCTTTGGGTGATCCTCTTGCAACTTCCTGTTGGGAAGGGAATATATCCCATAAGTAATGGATGATCCGTGGACTGGATACACTTAACAAGAGAAATTATCAGCAAGCAGAACATTTGGTCTCATTGTAGCTGAGCGTGTGTACATTTTTACTAGTTCACGTACTAGTAGGAGATAACAGTTTAGGCACAAGAACACAAAAAAACTTTTAAGCTGTAATTTTATTTGCAACACTTGCAAGTTTTTCAAATTGACATTATTGAAAGCAAACAACTATTGAAAACTGAGTGAATATAATTGGGGCTGCATGTATCATAGGCCAGATGTAGACACGGTAGTGCACCACTGTAAATGGATGTTTGAGACCCATTATGTAGTGTAGCTAGGCTCAGACAAACTGAATAAAACAGTGCTTTATGGAATAAATTATATTTTTTAAATGTCAATTTAAGGGAGAAGAGGGAGAGGCTCTACTGGGCTTTGTTGAAGTTAATAAATACAGGCTGTATGATTTTAAGGGGACAGAAATGAGTCATTCTTTCAAGCTGTAGGGTAGAGGGTGAGGTACAGGAGGAGCACATCTAGGGCCACATGCAGACCCAGGGCGATCGTATGCTCACTATATGGCTGAGAGTGGAGATATACACAGGTGCTGTGTTAGGGCTACTAAGCAGGTATTTCTAGTTTAGCTTAACCATTAGATTTACTAACAGCAGCACCAGTAACTATTTATAAAATAATCTGTAAGCTAAAGGGCCACTATATCATGTAAATAAAGAGCTATTGATGTTGATGTTTTTACATAATAATAATAGAAACTCACTGGCTGATAAGGGAACCCCTACAGTCCTAATGGTAAACAGAAGCACCCTCTCACATCTAATGCCTCTAGGCAACCTAAGGCTTTACTGAATTTAAGAAGACTGTCATTTTCCTGTATTTAGATGTCTGTGACATAATGACAGGCATACACACAACACATTTACGAGAAGGTGACATGCTACATAAAAGTTAAAAACACTTGTTTAACAGCCTCCATAGTGCTGATGAACATCACTTTAAAGGGAAGCCATTTTAGATATGATTAAAGTGAAGGTAAACTTTGATGAATGAAAGCCTGTTTTTTAAAAATACTATTAAAAACAGGGGCACTTTCATTCATCAAAGTTTTGAAAGCAGTCGTTTTGTTTATAAACCAGCTTACCAGAGCAGCTTCCCCCACCCTCTCTTCACATGTCATCAATGACTAATCCAGCTTCCTCCAATCACGGCATGGCCTTGGGCAATGACTCCCCTGGGGGGAAGCCGTGATTGGAGGAAGCTGTATTAGTCATTGATGACGTCTGAAGAGAGGATCTCCGGGTGTGGGAAGCGGCTCTGGCTGTGCAAAGAAGAGAGGTACGTTTTTAATTAAAACAACTGCTTTGTAAACTTTGATGAATGAAAGTGCTCCTGTTTTTAACAGTATTTTTAAAAAACGGGCTTTCATTCATCAAAGTTTACCTTCACTTTAATTATCCTCAGTTAAAGGGATATGAAACCTAAAATATATATTTGTTTTGTGATTCAGACAGAACACACCATTTTAAAATGTACTTCTATATATATGATGTTGAGTTTATGAGATACCTAGGTAGGCATCTGGAGCACTGTATGGCAGGAAATAGTGCTGCCATATAGTAGCAAACGGATAACATTCTTGCAAAACTACTGCCATATTGTGTTCTAGAAATGGATCAGCTCCTAAGCACGCGTCCCTGCTTTTCAAGAAAAGATACCAAAAATACCAAGAGAACAAAGAAACATGGATAATAGAAGTAAATTAGAAAGTGGTTTAATATTGCATGTTCCATCTGAATCATGAAATACAAAATTTGTGTTTCATTTCCATTAAAGGAACGCACTGCACAAGGTCTGCTTACAGCATGTTTCATAAACATTCAAAATGTCATTTTGTTAAAGCATTTCTTTTATGTTTCAGATAAAGCATAACAATCACCTTTCCAATTTACTTCTATTATTAAATTAGCTTAATTATCTTTGTATATTTTGTTAAAGAAGCAGATATGGACTACTGAGAGCTAGATTAACACATCTGCTGAGCAAATGACAAGAAGCATATATGTGCCGTCACCAATCAGCAGCTATCTCCCAGTAGTGCATTACTGCTCTGGACCTATGCTTTTCAACAAAGGCATCAAAGCAGTGGCATATTTTGGTTTTGTGCTGCCCTAGGCACTCAAAATTC
>NC_069503.1:677934903-678043576 GCF_027579735.1 Bombina bombina
GATTATGCAAAAGTCGTTCCTTCTTTGAAGAAGGATTAGGACATAATGATGGAACAACAATCTCCTGATTTATATTCCTGTTAGAAACTACCTTAGGTAAAAACCCAGGTTTAGTACGCAGAACTACCTTGTCTGAATGGAAAATCAGATAAGGAGAATCACAATGTAAGGCCGATAACTCAGAGACTCTTCGAGCCGAGGAAATAGCCATCAAAAACAGAACTTTCCAAGATAAAAGCTTAATATCAATGGAATGAAGGGGTTCAAACGGAAACCCTTGAAGAACTTTAAGAACCAAGTTTAAGCTCCACGGAGGAGCAACAGTCTTAAAAACAGGCTTAATCCTAGCCAAAGCCTGACAAAAAGCCTGGACGTCTGGAACTTCTGCCAGACGTTTGTGTAAGAGAATAGACAGAGCAGAAATCTGTCCCTTTAATGAACTAGCAGATAAGCCCTTTTCTAAACCCTCTTGTAGAAAGGACAATATCCTAGGAATCTTAACCTTACTCCATGAGTAACCCTTGGATTCGCACCAATATAAATATTTACGCCATATCTTATGGTAAATTTTTCTGGTAACAGGCTTCCGTGCCTGTATTAAGGTATCAATAACTGACTCCGAGAAGCCACGCTTTGATAGGATCAAGCGTTCAATCTCCATGCAGTCAGCCTCAGAGAAATTAGATTTGGATGGTTGAAAGGACCTTGTATTAGAAGGTCCTGCCTCAGAGGTAGAGACCATGGTAGACAGGATGACATGTCCACTAGGTCTGCATACCAGGTCCTGCGTGGCCACGCAGACGCTATCAGAATCACTGATGCTCTCTCCTGTTTGATCTTGGCAATCAGTCGAGGTAGCATCGGAAATGGTGGAAACACATAAGCCATGTTAAAGACCCAAGGGGCTGTCAGAGCATCTATCAGCGCCGCTCCCGGGTCTCTGGACCTGGATCCGTAACAAGGAAGCTTGGCGTTCTGGCGAGACGCCATGAGATCCAGTTCTGGTTTGCCCCAACGATGAATCAGTTGAGCGAAGACCTCCGGATGAAGTTCCCACTCCCCCGGATGAAAAGTCTGGCGACTTAGAAAATCCACCTCCCAGTTCTCCACGTCTGGGATGTAGATCGCTGACAGGTGGCAAGAGTGAGACTCTGCCCAGCGAATTATCTTTGAGACTTCCAACATCGCTAGGGAACTCCTGGTTCCCCCTTGATGGTTGATGTAAGCCACAGTCGTGATGTTGTCCGACTGAAATCTGATGAACCTCAGTGTTGCTAACTGAGGCCAAGCTAGAAGAGCATTGAATATTGCTCTCAACTCCAGAATATTTATTGGGAGGAGTTTCTCCTCCTGAGTCCATAATCCCTGAGCCTTCAGGGAGTTCCAGACTGCGCCCCAACCTAGAAGGCTGGCATCTGTTGTTACAATTGTCCAATCTGGCCTGCGAAAGGTCATCCCCTTGGACAGATGGACCCGAGAAAGCCACCAGAGAAGAGAATCTCTGGTCTCTTGATCCAGATTTAGTAGAGGGGACAAATCTGAGTAATCCCCATTCCACTGACTTAGCATGCATAATTGCAGAGGTCTGAGATGCAGGCGCGCAAATGGTACTATGTCCATTGCCGCTACCATTAAGCCGATTACTTCCATGCACTGAGCTACTGACGGGTGTGGAATGGAATGAAGGACACGGCAAGCATTTAAAAGTTTTGATAACCTGGCCTCCGTCAGGTAAATTTTCATTTCTACAGAATCTATCAGAGTCCCTAGGAAGGAGACTCTTGTGAGTGGTGATAGAGAACTCTTTTCCATGTTCACCTTCCACCCATGCGACCTCAGAAATGCCAGAACTATCTCTGTATGAGACTTGGCAATTTGAAAACTTGACGCTTGTATCAGAATGTCGTCTAGGTACGGAGCCACCGATATGCCTCGCGGTCTTAGCACCGCTAGAAGTGAGCCCAGAACCTTTGTAAAAATTATCAGGGCCGTAGCTAACCCGAAGGGAAGAGCTACAAACTGGTAATGCCTGTCTAGAAAGGCAAATCTTAGGTACCGATAATAATCTTTGTGAATCGGTATATGAAGGTAGGCATCCTTTAAGTCTACTGTGGTCATGTATTGACCCTCTTGGATCATGGGTAGGATGGTTCGAATAGTTTCCATTTTGAATGATGGAACTCTTAGGAATTTGTTTAAGATTTTTAGGTCCAAGATTGGTCTGAAGGTTCCCTCTTTCTTGGGAACCACAAACAGATTTGAGTAAAACCCTTGCCCTTGTTCCGTCCGCGGAACTGGGTGGATCACCCCCATTACTAAGAGGTCTTGTACACAGCGTAGAAATGCCTCTTTCTTTATTTGGTTTGCTGATAACCTTGAAAGATGAAATCTCCCTTGTGGAGGAGAAGCTTTGAAGTCCAGAAGATATCCCTGAGATATGATCTCCAACGCCCAGGGATCCTGGACATCTCTTGCCCAAGCCTGGGCGAAGAGAGAAAGTCTGCCCCCCACTAGATCCGTTTCCGGATAGGGGGCCCTCTCTTCATGCTGTCTTAGGGGCAGAAGTAGGCTTTCTGGCCTGCTTGCCCTTGTTCCAGGGCTGGTTAGCTTTCCAGCCCTGTCTGTAACGAGCAACAGTTCCTTCCTGTTTTGGAGCGGAGGAAGTTGATGCTGCTCCTGCCTTGAAGTTACGAAAGGCACGAAAATTAGACTGTTTGGCCTTTGATTTGGCCCTGTCCTGAGGAAGAGTATGACCCTTACCTCCAGTAATGTCAGCAATAATTTCTTTCAAGCCGGGCCCGAATAAGGTCTGCCCCTTGAAAGGAATATTAAGCAATTTAGATTTAGAAGTCACGTCAGCTGACCAGGATTTAAGCCATAGCACTCTGCGCGCCTGGATGGCGAATCCGGAGTTCTTAGCCGTTAGTTTGGTTAAATGTACCACGGCATCAGAAACAAATGCATTAGCTAGCTTAAGTGCTTTAAGCTTGGCCATAATCTCATCCAATGGAGCTGTGCGAATGGCCTCTTCCAGAGACTCAAACCAGAATGCCGCAGCAGCAGTGACAGGCGCAATGCATGCAAGGGGCTGTAAGATAAAACCTTGTTGAACAAACATTTTCTTAAGGTAACCTTCTAATTTTTTATCCATTGGATCCGAAAAAGCACAACTATCCTCCACCGGGATAGTGGTACGTTTAGCTAAAGTAGAAACTGCTCCCTCCACCTTAGGGACCGTCTGCCATAAGTCTCGTGTGGTGGCGTCTATTGGAAAACTTTTTCTAAATATCGGAGGAGGGGAAAAGGGCACACCGGGTCTATCCCACTCCTTGCTAATAATTTCTGTAAGCCTTTTAGGTATAGGAAAAACGTCAGTACACACCGGTACCGCAAAGTATCTATCCAACCTACATATTTTCTCTGGAATTGCAACCGTGTTACAATCATTCAGAGCCGCTAATACCTCCCCTAGCAATACACGGAGGTTCTCAAGCTTAAATTTTAAATTAGAAATCTCTGAATCCGGTCTCCCTGGATCAGATCCGTCACCCACAGAATGAAGCTCTCCGTCCTCATGTTCTGCAAATTGTGACGCAGTATCGGACATGGCTCTCACATCATCAGCGCGCTCTGTCCTTAACCCAGAGCTATCGCGCTTGCCTCTTAATTCTGGCAATTTAGATAATACATCTGTCATAACAGCAGCCATGTCTTGCAAAGTGATTTGTATGGGCCTCTCTGATGTACTTGGCGCCACAATATCATGCGCCTCCTGAGCGGGAGGCGAAGGTACTGACACGTGAGGAGAGTTAGTCGGCATAACTTCCCCCTCGTTGCCTGGTGATAATTTCTTTACAGATAAAAATTGACTTTTATTCAAAGTGACATCAATACATTTAGTACACATATTTCTGTGGGGCTCCACATTGGCCTTCAAACATAGTGAACAAACAGATTCATCTGTGTCAGACATGTTTAAACAGACTAGCAATGAGACTAGCAAGCTTGGAAAATCCTTTCAAATAAGTTTACAAGCAATATAAAAAACGCTACTGCGCCTTTAAGAAGCACAAAAAAGTCACAGTTGAAATAACAATGAACCAAATCAGTTATAGCAACCAAATTTTCACAGTAAATGTATTAAGTTAGCAAGGCATTGCACCCACAAGCAAATGGATGATTAACCCCTTAATACCCAAAAACGAATAATCAATTTAACAATTAACGTTTTTATCACAGTCAAACACACTGTCACAGGTCTGCTGTGACTAATTACCTCCCTCAAAATGAATTTTGAAGACCCCTGAGCTCTCTAGAGACGTCCTGGATCAAAGAGGAAGAAGCAGGAAGACTAACTGAATTTTTACTGCGCAAAAAAGCGCTAAAATAGGCCCCTCCCACTCATATTACAACAGTGGGAAACCTCAGTTAACCGTTTCTATGCAGAAATAAACGACAGCCATATGGAAAATCATGCCCCAAAAGATTTATCACCAAAGTACCTCACAAAAAACGAATAACATGCCAGTAAACGTTTTAAACATGCACTTTAAAAGTTAGGTAGTGTTATTAATAAGCCTGCTACCAGTCGTTTCTATTGCAGTTAAGGCTCATACATTACTTCAGTATTAACAGTATTTTCTTAGTCAAATTCCATTCCTTAGAAAATTACTTATTGTACATACATTCATCAGCCTGATACCAGTCGCTACTGCATTTAAGGCTGTACTTACATTACATCGGTATCAGCAGTATTTTCTTAGTCAATTCCATTCCTTAGAAAAATATTCTACTGCACATACCTCATCTGCAGGTGACCCCGCATGCTATTCCCTTTCTGAAGTTACCCCACTCCTCAGAATGTGCGAGAACAGCCAGTGGATCTTAGTTACTTCTGCTAAGATCATAGAAAACGCAGGCAGATTCTTCTTCTAAATACTGCCTGAGAGAAAAAAACAGCACACTCCGGTGCCATTTAAAATAACAAACTTTTGATTGAAGAAATAATTAAGTATAAAAATTCCACACTCCTCTCACACCTTCCTACTATGTCAGTTGCAAGAGAATGACTGGATATGACATGTGAGGGGAGGAGCTATATATAGCTCTTGCAACTTCCTGTTGGGAAGGGAATATATCCCATAAGTAATGGATGACCCGTGGACTGAATACACTTAACAAGAGAAAACTCAAATTTCTGGTTTGTTATCACCTCTGCTAAGGCCAGTTAGGGACAAATATGTAGAATGGTTAGGCTTGTGAAATCTGCAGTGTACACTTCCAATTCTCAGAATTGGAAAACCCACAATTTTCAGTTACATTACAGGAAAATAATAAAATAATGAAATTATATTGAATAAATGTTTTATTTACTAGTCATAATAAAGCATTTTATTTTACAATCTCAACATTTTCTTTGCAGCTTTAAGAATAAAAAAAAAAATGCTAAGATAACAACAACAAAAAAGATTAAAAAAAAATTATAACATGGCTATCTTCATAGCAGGAGAGATAAGAGTGGCGCATAAGCAAGAAGAAGAATTCTGCAGGAATGTTTGAGCCACTGCAGGCAGCATGAAACTTGTGTATAGGGAGACCCAATGCACACAAGTATGTTACACTGACCACTAAAATTACTAAGGAAAAGCACTTGGAAAAAAAGTTAACAATTAGATATGGTTACAGAAACTAAAGCCTATTTCACTGACAAAAGGAACACACAACTTGAAAGCATGCAAAGGATGTCAGAGTATGACTAAACTGCTGACAAATAGGATAAACAGGTGAACACAAACCAGGCTAGCAGTAACCAAATGCACCAGGAACATCCCAGCAAGTCTTAATGCTGGTGTATAGTTTAGCCTACACTGTTAGTATAAAAAGGTAGAAACTGAACTGAAACTGGCAGAAGAGGAGGGCATACACAGTACAAGACAAGGAGTTCCAAGTATACGTTTAATAGGTTTTACCAGCACTACAAATAAAAGGTGACCTTCATTGAAGAGTTTAAAAAAAACTGTTGAAGGTACCTGTTTAGTGGCAGCTTCACTGCGAACCTAAGCGGCTCTGGGTACCCATAGCAAAAGTCTTTTTTTTTTTAATGAGGTGACATTTCCACCTCTTAGCCAATAGCCGTACGGCACAGTGCCGCTTAGGTTAGCAGTGAAGCCGCAGCAAAATAAAGGTATCTTCTTAGCTCACCTTTATTTTTAGTGCTGGTAAATCCTAGTGTTTTTGAAACTTGGATTTACCATCACTTTAAACGAAGCAATCGCTTCTCACTTCTCACTGTGTTTTTTTTTTTTTTTTTTTTTTTTTTTTTTTTTTTTTTTTTTTTTTTTATATTTATCTTTATTGAGGTTTTCAGAACAGACAAACAAGTATCATCAGCATGCTATAAAATAGAGCACAAAAATACATCAATTTGTAGTGTGTACTTAAAGTAAACATGAATTCTAACAGTCAAAACTAGTGCAGCACACACACAGCTGAATATTTAAAAGATGAACCTCAAATTTTTACAATTTTCTTAGAGATATTCCCCGTGAAGAGCATTTAAGACCTCTTGGGTCTGTTTATGTGTAGATGAATTATACAGGGAAATATAATATAATAACAAAAAAAATGTCATACCGAGGCCCAGAGACCATAATGAACAAGCAGAAGTATGTGGCTTACAATTTAGAACCGAAGCCACCTGAATCTGGGCATTAGAAATGGATATACTACTGTTAAGGTTGCGGTATAAAAAAAAGGTAAACCGCTTGAGCAGTCCTCCCTATCTGGAAGGTACATTATATGGGGGGGGGGGGGGGAGAGGAGGAGAGAGGAGGGGAGAGGTGATCAATCACAGATGGTGAGTAGGCAGGGTTAATTATTTTACCTTGTGTCTAAATGTATATGTAAACCCCCCATATAGGTTAAACTATGACAAAAATGAAAATAACACATATAAACAACAACCCAATGTGAGAAAGAACTGTCTACATATATAGAAACATTTCTAGAGCAAACAAGACAGAGATCGTAATATGCATTACAGATATTTACCCACAGTCTTGGTAACCACCCATAAGGAGAGATTGTATACTATAGGTAGAATGCACATTCAGAGAGCGTGTCAATGAGCTTGAGACAGCATTTATAAATGTAAAAAAAAACAAACAAACAAACACAAAGCATAAAATCTTAAACGGAGCAAGCAAAGACACATTCTCCCAGCTAGCACGTTGAGGGAAAAATAAATATCTTACATCAGATTGACTAGCTGCTAATAAACCAGTACCCCTTAAGACAGTACCCTAGGCGACATAGATAGTAAGGGACAATATTAAAACATAAGAAGGACTCTTGTTCAAAACTGCGTTACCCTCATATCGACAGATTGGTGTGAACCAATCTTAGCATCAGACTCCCTAGTCGTCATGTATAGAGGATGTAAGGTAGAATGAGTCCAATATTCTAAACAAAAAGTACAAGTTTCCCCAGGGACTTAAAACATTGCAGATAATCAACAACTATTATAATATTCGTGCAACTATAAAAACATCAATGATGGCCTTATATGTCAAGATATATATTTTGGTAATAACATAAGTCCTATGCCACAAAGTTCGGTGGGGTGAAGTCTTGAATGTTCAAAAATTTCATCTCCCACTTACTAAGGGAGACACCTTTACTTTACCCAACGCCAATTGCATAATGGAGACAGCAAGATGAGTGCTGCAAGTGTGGCCATGCTTGTAAGTCTCTTGGAATAGAGGCCGTTGTCACAGATGGAACCAGAAAGTCTGTCTCTGCTTCTCCCTGCCCTGGGGTCCCTTTACTCACAATCGTGGCAAGGCGAACATCGGTATTCTGCAATCCTGTGTGATTTTCTATAGCCGATAAGAGCTTCGTGATGATAACCTCTCTCAGAGGCTGCCTGTCCTCCCCTTCAAGACATATAGCCTCCCTAGTCGTAGGTTCACTCACTTTCCCTATGTCTGCTTTCCATAACTTTGCAGTGAACTTGGGGAGCAGATTCCCTTTAGGTGCCAGAGAAGTCACATACCCGGTTGCCTGAGCGAGACAAAGATGTTGTCGCAGGGGGGAGATTTCTTCTA
The DNA here is from genome assembly GCF_027579735.1 of Bombina bombina. Lineage (NCBI taxonomy): Eukaryota > Metazoa > Chordata > Amphibia > Anura > Bombinatoridae > Bombina > Bombina bombina. The sequence goes on from NC_069503.1 coordinate 677,943,009, forward strand.
ATACTGACTTTGTTCCAAGTTCTGTGGGGCTAATATCACGGCAGACCAGATGGTAATTAGCGCCCTCAATATGTGCATTTCTCACAGGCACCAATATGGAGGTCAGCGCGACCTGCTTGCAGCCGTAAAGGATCTGTGAACCGAGCTGTGTTTCACAGGCATCAGGCCTCAAGTATAAGTCTCTTACCGCCGTTGTAGAAAATGGAGTCTCACTGTGTAAAACGTCCTCACCCTGACACCAGGGTACCAAAGCGCTACTCTCCGTACCGGGAGTCGGCTGTGCTGACAGCTGAGGCACACAGATGTCGCTTGTGTCGAGCGCAATGTATAAGGTCTCCGCAAAGGCAGCGTGGTGTTTTGCTAGCATGCGAGCTAAGTCCCCAAGCATGCTGATGGCGTCCATCTTGTAAACCACACTGCGATAAAAGCTGGTCACAACAGGCTGTCAGTTATATCAATGGGTTTATAGGTTAGCCCGTAGAGATAAAGAATAATAATGGCTATGACATCCACAGAGGGAACATATTGTAGGTCATTGAATCTGCCGTCAGCCTATGCTTCTGTGTGAGGGCCTGGAGAGAAAATGGCTGCGCCTACAACCCAGTAGAGTCGTAAGATTAAAGTTGCATATATCTCTTCTGTAGATGGTTGCTCTTCCCACTGCATGCTTAAGCGAGTGCTCATGAGCTCTTAGATATAGTAATAGGCTTATGGTATAGGGATATTTGCAATTCTTTAATCCATAATCCTGGAGCTCTGTTCAGATGCGACTGATCTCTTTGGCGGTTGGCCCCGCCCCCCATCCTCACTTCTCACTGTGTTTTAAACACAATAACATTGAAGTACATAGAGGATGGTTAGCAATTTTGTAATATTCACATAAAGATACACTAAGCCTCATTAGTAGGTAGGGCAGACAAAGCTAAAACGTATTTAAAAGAAAATGCCAGGGAGGGGGGTGCCCAGACAGCTTCACTAACTGACACCTGTACAGAAGCAGGCACGGGAGGAAGAACGATAGCATGATGTGTAGTAGCCAATCGGATGAAGATGTGTCCTGCAGTTTAATGTTCCTTTAATGCATCCTTTAGCAAGTTGTTGCCTCATTTCACAATTTCTTTTTCTGGTGCATGAATAACACCAGTATTTTTCATAACACCAGTACACTGCATAAACACATTCTGTCACAAACATAGCTCCTGTAAAAGTTTCTCCTACCTGTCTGACTTCAGAAGCAGATTTGGTGGTAGCTCGAGGAGTTTATTATGCTGCACGTCCAGAATCTCTAGCTGGGTGCGCTCAATATGTTCAGGAAGCCGGATCAGTTTATTATAACCCGCGATCATCTTGCGCAGGCTGCTTGTGCAGAACATCCTGTTAAGTGAAATGTCAGGGAAACTTGCATTTAAGATGGTTTCGGAAATCAAACTAAAGTCAAAGCTAAACAATAAAAACACACACCACTAATCTGAGTACTATACATTACATTTTGTGAGATCAAAAATTCATTAAAATAGTAAGAAAAAAATGTCAAAAGTCTCATAGATATTTACTGAATATTTGCATCTTAAATTAAAATTAAAAAAAGGTACAAATTAAAGGGATATGAAACGGCAAAAAAAATGATTTAATGATTCAGATAGAACTTGCACTTTTAAACAACTTTCCTATGCACTATTATCTAATACTTACATAGGCTCAGGAGTAGCAAAGCATTACTGTGAGCTAACTACTGATTGGTGGCTACTCATATATGCCTATTGGCATTGGCTCACCTGATATTTAAGCTAGCTCCCAGTAGTGAATTGCTGCTCCAACAACAATTACCAAAAAACTAAGCAAATTTGATAGTATAAATAAATTGGAAAGTTGTTTAAAATTGCATGTTCTATCTAAACCCTAAAAGGAACATTTTGGGTTTAATGTCCCTTTAAAGGGACATGAAACCCCAATTTCTTCTTTCAGAATTCAGAAAGAGGATGCAATTTTAAGCAACTTTCTAGTTTACATTTAGCCACCAATCAGCAAGTGATACCCAGGTTCTGAACAAAAAATGGGTTGGGTTCCTAAGCTTACATTCCTGCTTTTCAAATAAAAATACCAAGAGAACAAAGAAAAATTGATAATAGGAGTAAATTAAAAAGTTGCTTAAAATGTAATGCTCTATCTGAATCATGAAAGGAAAAATTTCAGTTTCATATCCCTTGAAGTTGAATAAATAAATTTTTTAATTAAGTACTATTTCTTGCATGGAAAATGCTCCATATGCACAAGACATTAATTTGTCACTGTCTCAAAATATTAACCCACAGAATTTCTTAACTGCTGGACAGGTGTAAATTTTACATTAGAGAAAGCTGTATAAAAAGGCCAATTTTCACTAAATATATACTCATTTGAAAACCCCTTATCACCAGGTTTTACGGAGCTTCTCACTCATTCTGATAAGCTGGTCTCTGAGTATATCCTCTGTGATTATCAGATAGAAAATGCAGTACTCACCTGGCAGGTAGCTCAGTCAGGTGATTGTGACTCACATCCAGTACTTCTAAGTTTTTGCTTTCAGTAACCCACTCAGGGAGGCAATCCATATAGTTCCTACAGTGAACATAAAGCAGCATTAGAAAATCATTTTTTAAAGACCTTCTAGTGTCTACCTGGTAAAGAACAAAATGATGATACCCCAGCGCTGGATTCACAGCCAGAACCCACAATACAATATAAAAATATATAAATTAACATAACTGAGCTTCTCTGATTACCAGTATCTATCAACATCAAAAAGTATGAAGACTATGCTGAGCCAGTCTCTAGGCAGGCAACTGTACTGATGCGTGTAGTAACCAAGGCAGAATGCATACATATGAAGGTGCACAGATTTACACTGGAAAAACAATCTAATGCACTAGCAAACCAAATGCAATAGCTCTAATGTGATTGTTCAAATAAACAAGTGGCCCTCTGCTTTAAAAGGACACTTAACAGTAAATAAATGCTAGGTAGAAATATTCAAAGCAAAATAATTTAAATTATATTGTTTAACTATTGAAAAATAAGTGTAAAGCTTGGATGCTACAATGTTTTAACAAAGGTTTCCTTCTCTGCAGAGACCAAAAAGAGATCATTATAAATGGGTCACTAAAGTAAGCAACTAGTGACTGTCAGTAGTCTGAAACCCACAATGTTCAGCATTAAAGGAAAAGGGGGCAATATAAATAAGAGAATTCTGTAAAGTTGTGTTTTTTTTTTTTACTTTATACAATTAAATATTTAAAACATTTTATATTACAATCTCTACGTGTTTAATGACCCTTTAATATAAAGCATCTATCAACAGAAAAAATTGAAGCTCTGGAAAAGACCACTGAGTGGGCGACGCTATATACTAGTTGCCCAATTCTTATTTTATTAAACTACTGTAATGCCTACAAGAATGTAAATACATAATTATATAAATATTGTGCAGAGGAGAACGTACCTACAAGTTAACTATTGTGTATGACAGAAAACGCATTAATGATAATTAGTAAAAAAGATTTACTTCATAAACCTTGGTGTTGTGTTCTTGTACATTTATGAGACCTGTTAGATGCTCGCAATGAAACAAAATTAAGATTTCTAAGTGCAGGCCCTGTTCTACGTTTTACTACATCCAGTGTTCCTATGTTGCACACACTCATAAACGCCAAAACTGATAAACAAGTTTACAGGGCTGTTTTTATGTTGTTATGATGATGTGACAATGTTACAGTTGTGACGCTTTGATCAGCAACTTTTATCCTTTATACTGCTTTATGCAGTAATGACAGGTTACAGATTAACTTACAGTAATAAAAAAAAAGAAAAAACCTTCCTGGAAACTGAACACAGTCCATCCAGCACTTTGTTTTATAGAGCCTAGTATCACAGCAAAACAATAAACAACTTTATGCTCCTTTTATAGAGCACTTTATTTCTTAAAAAAAAAGTGGACCAATATACATCCTTAACTACGTATAAGGAAAAAAAGCATTAAAAAATGTTTTTTTTTAAAAAAAATGCTCTAATAAAAGCATTTTATTTTTACACTATTAATACCAGAAGTACTTAATAGTATTTTCAAACTGATATTCTGACAATAACCTAACAAACTGAGATTTGGATTAAAAACTTTTAAAAGCTAGCGTCTATAATATGCATAGTGTTGAAAGAAAAAATATGTTGCTCCATGTCTCTTGATGTAGAATGTTTTAGACAGTAATTTGGGTAAATTATTAACCAAACAGGTTCATTATGAGGCAGATTCCCCTTTACTCCAAACTTAAAGGGTCAATGTACACAGGAAAGCAGCTGATCAGAGTCTGTTTCCCTTTCAAATGGGTTGGTCTCTCTGTCTCCCAACCCCACAGGGAGGGTTTATTTCTGCTTATGCCTCTCCTTTACATAGCATTTATACAGACAAAACAGCAGTATTACATTTTTCAGTATAGGAGGATGTTTCAAAAGGCAACAGCAGCTATTTCAAAAGAAAAAACAAAATGTATGCTTACATGATACATTTCTTTCTTTCCGGATATGGAGAGTCCATAACGTCATCAATTACTAGTGGGAATATCGCTCCTGGCCAGCAGGAGGAGGCAAAGAGCGCCACAGCAAAGCTGTCAAGTGTTACTCCCCCACCCACAATCCCCAGTCATTTGACCAAAGAGAAATGGAAAAAGGAATAACACAAAGGTGTAGAGGTGCCTGAGGTTTAGTAAAAAATAACTGTTTTAAATTAAGGGTTGGATCGTGGACTCTCCATATTCGGAAAGAAAGAAATTTATCAGGTAAGCATAAATTTTGTTTTCTTTCCTAAGATACGAAGAGTCCACAACGTCATCAATTACTAGTGGGAACCAATACCCAAGCTAGAGGACACAGATGACTAGGGAGGGAAAACAAGACAGGCAGACCTAAACAGAAGGCACCACCGATTGAAGAACCTTTCTCCCAAAAGAAGCCTCAGCCGAGGCAAAAGTAGCAAATTTGGAAAATTTGGAAAAATTATGCAGAGAGGACCAAGTTGCAGCCTTGCAAATCTGTTCCACAGAAGCTTCATTTTTGAAAGCCTAAGAAGAGGAGACAGCCCTCATGAAGTGAGCTGTATTTCTCTCAGGAGGCTGCTGACAAGCAGTCTCATAAGCAAAACGAATTATACTTCTCAAACAGAGAGAAAGAGAAGTAGCAGTAGCTTTCTGACCTTTACCTTTTCCAGAGAAACAAACAAACAGGGCAGAGGACTGGCGATAATCCTTAGTCGCCTGTAGGTCGAATTTTAGAGCACACACAACATCCAGAAGGATTAGGACATAGAAAAGGAACAACAATTTCCTGATTAATATTTCTATCTGAAACCACTTTAGGAAGAAAACCCAAATTAGTACGAAGAACCGCCTTATCAGCATGAAAGATAAGGTAAGGTGAATCACACTGCAAAGCCGAGAGTTCCGAGACTTTCCGAGCAGAAGAGATAGCAATAAGAAACAAAACCTTCCAAGATAACAACTTAATATCTATGGAATGCATAAGCTCAAACAGAGCCTGCCGCAAAATTTTAAGAACAAGGTTAAGGAGCCAAGGAGGAGCAACAGACTTAAACACAGGCCTGATTCTGACCAGGGCCTGACAAAAAGATTGCACATCTGGCACATCCACCAGATGCGTGTGTAACAAAATAGACAATGCAGAAATGTAACCCTTCAGAGTACTGACTGACAAACTCTTCTCCAGACCTTCCGGGAGAAAGGAAAAAATCCTAGGAATCCTGACCCTACTCCAAGAGTAGCCCCTGGATTCACACCAATAAAGCTATTTACGCCATACCTTATGGTAAATTTTTCTAGTAACAGGCTTGCGAGCCTGAATCATGGTCTCAATGACTGGCTCAGAAAAACAATGCTTAGACAGAACTAAGCGTTCAATCTCCAAGCAGTCAGCTTCAGAGAAACAAGATTTGGATGAAGGAATGGACCCTGAATTAGAAGGTCCTTCCTCAGAGGCAACCTCCAAGGTGGAAGAGATGACATCTTCACTAGGTCTACATACCAGATCCTGTGAGGCCATGTAGGAGCTATTAGAATTACCGATGCTCTCTCCCGCCCACTGAGCAATCCGAGCCACCTCCTTCATGGCTAAGGAACTCCGGATTTCTCCCTGGTGGTTGATGAAGGCCACTGAGGTGATGTTGTCCGACTGGAACCCTATAAACCAGGCTAAGAACAATGGAGGCCAAGCCATTAGAGCATTGTAAATCGCTCTCAACTCCAAGATGTTTATGGGGAGAGCAGACTCCTCCCGAGTCCATAGTCCCTGCGCCTTTAACGAGTCCAAGACTGCTCCCCAGCAGGCTGGTGTCCGTGGTCACAATCACTGAGGAAGGTCTCCGGAAGCATGTGCCTTGAGACAGATAATCCTGAGAAAGCCACCACGGGAGAGAGTCTCACCTTTACACCTCAGATTAACTGAGGTGCTCCTACCTGACCTCCAGAATAAAAACGCTATGAGATGCCATCACATAAATTGAAAAGGACTCTGAAAACGGCTCCTGACACTGACCGCCGCTCCGTTCCTATGCAAAAAGCGGAAGCACATGAGAGTCACATGACCAGCTGAAGGGAACTGCGTCACACACAAAAGCGTGCGTTCCTAGCCGACAGTGACCATTCACAACCGGAAGCCCAGCCTAACGCTGCTAAAAACGTTTACAATCTAAGTGAAAAACTATCTCTAAGTAAGAATTTTCCTCCAAGCTGCCAAACGGAGTGCCAATAAAATGTATCAAACCACTTTTACACACACACAGACTCCCTATTAAGCATAATATGAGCCAAAATTGTACAAAAATAAAAGTTAATCCTTCCCATACAATGAAAATAATTAACCCCTCATGTCTGTCACGTCAGTGCCTGCAATCTGCCAATCTGAAATCCTTATAAAGGATCAATGAGTCCCAAAAATTATTGCAGCAATATTTTTATGAAGTGCCAGCCTTCTACCTAGAAGACAAAATGCATTTACCTGCAATCTAGCTGTCCGGCAGGGAGACAGCTCACAAGGCGTGAAAGGATGCATACTCCTTACAGAGACCTGTGGAAAAAAGAAAGAAAAGAGTAAACCTACTCTGGCTTTCTATACCATGGGCAGCAAATATGTTAGGAAACCACAGCAAGGCCAATCTCACAAGTTCCTAACTGCTTTAAAGCCACCACTACCATATTGAAGAGATTAACATGGACTACAGCTAGACCCAAAAAAATCTTGCTTTTAGCGAAAGAAATCCAATTTTCTTCAGACACCAGAGCTTCACCTCCTCCATTGACAAAGGCAAAGAGAATGACTGGGGATTGTGGGTGGGGGAGTGACACTTGGCAGCTTTGCTGTGGTGCTCTTTGCCTCCTCCTGCTGACCAGGAGTGATATTCCCACTAGTAATTGATGACGTCAATATCTTAGGAAAGAAACAAAGATAATAAAACTATTTGTAAACAATTTAATACACTCCATCAGGTAACACGGAACAATGGGAACAAATTGAATAAGAGATATTACAACACAATATCCCCTTAAAGGGACAGTCAAGTCCATAAAAAAACTTTCATTTTTCAAATAGGGCATGTCATTTTAAACAACTTTTCAATTTACTTTTATCAACAATTTTGCTTTGTTCTCTTGGTATTCTAGTTGAAAGCAAACCTAGGAAGGCTCATATGATAATTTATAAGCCCTTGAAGGCCACCTCTATTTTATTTACTTTTCACAGCAGGGGAGAGCAAGCTCATGCAGGCCATATAGATAGCATTGTGATCACGCTCGTGGCAGACACTGCACTAATTGGCTAAAATGCAAGTCAATAGATAATAACTAAAAGTCATGTGATTAGGGGCGGTCAGAAGATACAAGTTAGTCACAGAAGTAAAACGTGTATTAATATAACAGTGTTGGTTATGCAAAACTGGGGAATGGGTAATAAAGAAATTATCTATCTTTTTAAACAACAAAAATTCTGGTGTTGACTGTCCCTTTAAGTCCATAAAAATATTTTTTTCCATTGAATGTAATATATATCTTCTGTACACTGTTTTCATTTTATCTTGAGTGCAACTATATGAATGTGGAGGTTTAGGGAGAGTACTTTCTAATGTCCACTGTTCTATTAATGTATAACCCTACAGCAGATTAACAGATCAGTACCCAGCGATACAATTAATATATAACAGTCCAAAGAGTTAAAAGCTAGATATAAAATTTTAGGATCCATGGTTGCTGGTACTTAGTATTTGGCAATACTAAAAGAATAATTAACTAGCAACATGTAGAAACTATAAGCATCAACAGCAGGACCCTTTGAGTACTAAAGTGATAATGTATCAAGCTGCATTCACAGCTTCTGAGATGATGTGGTGCAGACTTGCACCACCTCTGAGGTTGCTCTGGGTGATTGACAAGTCCTGCCCTTGTGTGACTGCTTGCACGAGAGCACATCCACTGTGTGTGTGTGTGTGTCTATATGCTAAACATGACCTTGTATATGGACGCACATCTGTTGTGCAGTAATGTCATAACAAGTTAGAAATTTTTAAGTGCAAAATAGTGCTTCATTTTGCAGTCAGAGAAAACACTAACAGTTGTTTACGTCTTTAAAAAATATACAGTATATATATATATATATATATATATATATATATATATATATATATATATTCAATAAAATATTCAAAACCCCGAAGTAAACATTTCTGTGACTTTAAGCAGCTATATTTAATTACTAAAAAACAACAAATCCATAACTGTCTTTTGCCATAACCATTTAAATGATTCTAAGAATCTTCAGACAATTCTGCCTTAATACTGTAAGAAAGAATTGGCAAGCAAACTTTATTTTTTATACTTAACTAAATTACAGTGCTTTGACCTTTAACTCTTGCATGAAGCTACTGGCATTTAAACAGCATTTTTATTTGTAGGTCACTGCTTGACCTATTATCTATGGTCTTACCTGGAAATGTCCATGAAGGTGAGATAACAAGGGTTTGGAAACACATCCAGACAAGTAAGCTCTGCAACAACAAATAAAAAGTGATAAACCACAGCACGGCCTCGATTATTAAATTAAAGTGACCTTACAGTCTTTTTATTTGTGCATCAGAAATTATCTACTGAATTGCAGAAGATCTGCACACACAACAAATAAAACTCATTTTGTTAGAAAATGATGCATTGTTTTGAAGACTCTGGACAAAAAAGGCTCTTGAATGTTATTTATCTTGTTACCCCTGCTGTGGCCAATTAGGGACATATATAAACCAGCTCCTGGATGTATCAGCCAATCACTGTGCAGAATATAGAAGTGTCAGTATTCTGCATGCCACAGGATGCATTCCAGCCAATCTGGAGGGAGTGGAACACTAGAGTTTTTAGCATTGCAAAGTGTTCTGTTGTGCTTTTAATTATATATAATGAAACATTAATGAGATTTATGTTCCTTTAAAGGGACACTGAACCCAATTTTTTTTCTTTTGTGATTCAGATAGAGCATGCAATTTTAAGCAGCTTTCTAATTTACTCCTTATATAAAATTTTCTTCATTCTCTTGGTATCTTTATTTGAAATGCAAGAATGTAAGTTTAGATGCCGGCCAATTTTTGGTGAACAACCTGCGTTGTTCTTGCTGATTGGTGGATAAATTCACCCACCAATAAACAAGTGCTGTCCAGGGTACTCAAATAAAAAGTAGCTTAGATGCCTTCTTTTTTAAATAAAGATAGCAAGAGAACGAAAAATTGTTTATAATAGGAGTAAATTAGTTGCTTAAAATTGCATGCTCTATCTGAATCACAAAATAAAAAATTTGGGTTCAGTGTCCCTTTAAGCATAGGCAGGTGGGCAGTATCACTATACTACTACTTTGCTCAAGGTCATTAACAAATTTAATAGGCAAACATCACCTCTAGTAATATATGTAATTAGCTTTATTTGAAACGGCAATAATAAAAATTGGTTATATATGTTGCTCCTGCTACATTCTTCTAAACTAAGCATGGTGCCCACATGTTTTATGTGCTACAGAGCCTTTAAAATCTATTAGTGATTTACAGGACTGGTCACTAAGGGCCAGGTGATCTAAAGATTGCGGTTTTGTGGCTCATGTAGTCTGTACTGTGAGGTCCCTCAAAATAATTTAGCAAAAAAACATAATTTATGTAAGAACTTACCTGATAAATTAATTTCTTTCATATTGGCAAGAGTCCATGAGCTAGTGACGTATGGGATATACAATCCTACCAGGAGGGGCAAAGTCTCCCAAACCTCAAAATGCTTATAAATACACCCCCTTCACCACGCCCACAATTCACTTTAACGAATAGCCAAGTAGTGAGGTAAAAAAATAAGGAGTAAAAAAGCATGCAAAAAGAGGAACTGGAAATATAATTGTGCTTTTATACAAAAATTATAACCACCATAAAAAGGGTGGGCCTCATGGACTCTTGCCAATATGTAAGAAATTAATTTATCAGGTAAGTTCTTAAATAAATTATGTTTTCTTTTATGTAATTGGCAAGAGTCTATGAGCTAGTGACGTATGGGATAGAAATACCCAAGATGTGGAAGACCACAGAAGAGTCACTAGAAAGGAAGGGATAAAATAAAAACAGCTATTTCCGCTGCAAAAATTAAATCCACAAAAAAATAAGTCTCTCTCATAAATTTCACGAAAAATACTTAAATCATAAGCAGAAGAATAAAACTGAGACAGCTGCCTGAAGAACTTTTCTACCAAAGACTGCTTCAGAAGAAGCAAATACATTAAAATGGTAAAATTTAGTAAATGTATGCAAAGAAGACCAAGTTGCTGCTTTGCAAATCTGATCAACCGAAGCTTCATTCTTAAAAGCCTAAGAAGTAGCGACTGATCTAGTAGAATGAGCTGTAATTCTCTAAGGCGGAGACTGTCCCACATTTAAATAAGCCTTGTGAATCAAAAGCTTTAACCAAGATGCCAAAGAAATGGCAGAGGCTTTCTGACCTATTCTAGGACCAGAAAACACAACAAATAGACTATAAGTCTTCCTGAAATCTTTAGTAGCTTCGACATAATATTTCAAAGCTCTTACAACATCCAAAGAATGTAAAGATCTTTCAAGAGTATTCTTAGGGCTCGATTTATCAAGCACTTACGGCTGCAAGATCTCACAACAACTTGCTCGCCGTGATTTTTCAAGCAGCGGACACCTCTAAGGTGGCGAAATTCAATCTCCTCGGTCGAGTCCGACTGAGGAGATTGACAGCTCCTGTGATTGGCTGTGCGTTGGCAGGGGGCGGGATTGCACGCAAGAGCAAAATTGCGCTAGTGTGCAATGGCGAATACCTGCGGGTAATTTCGCCCCACCACAGGCGAGCTGAGGCATACAGGGGTGCGTATACGCGCCCCTGTACGCCTCAGCGTTAATAAATCTAGCCCTTAGGATTAGGACACAAGGAAGGAACAACAATTTTTCTACTAATGTTGTTAGAATTCCCAACCTTAGGAAGAAATTTAAACAAAGTCCGCAAAACAGCCTTATCCTGATGGAAAATTAGAAAAGGAGACTCACAAGAGAGCAGACAATTCAGAAACTCTTCTAGCTGAAGAGATAGCCAAAAGAAACAACACTTTCAAAGAAAATAGTTTAATACCCAAAGAATGCATAGGCTCAAAAGGAGAAGCCTGCAAAGCCTTCAAAACCAAATTAAGACTCCAAGGAGGAGAGATTGATTTAACAATAGGCTTGATACGAGCCAAAGCCTGAACAAAACAGTGAATATCAGGAAGTTTAGCAATCTTTCTATGAAATAAAACAGAAAGAGCAGAGATTTGTCACTTCAAAGTACTTGCAGACACACCTTTATCCAAACCATTCTGAAGAAACTGTAAAATTCTAGGAATTCTAAAAGAATGCCAAGAGAATTTATGAGAAAAAGACCATGAAATATAGGTTTTCCAAACTTGATAATATATCTTCCTTGAAACAGATTTACGAGCCTGTAGCATAGTATTAATCACTGAGTCAGAGAAACCACTATGACTAAGCACTAAGCGTTCAATTTCCATACCTTCAAATTGAGCGATATGAGATCCTGATGGAAAAAGCGGCCCTTGAGACAGAAGGTCTGGCCTTAAAGGAAGTGGCCAAGGTTGGCAACTGGACATCCGGACAAGATCCGCATACCAAAACCTGTGAGGCCAAGCTGGTGCTATCAGAAACACATACAATTGTTCCATTATGATCTTGGAGATCACCCTTGGAAGAAGAACTAGGAGGCAGAAAAATGTAAGCAGGTTGGTAAAACCAAGGAACTGCTAACGCATTTACCATCTCCACCTGAGGATCCCTGGACCTGGAAAGGTACCTGGGAAGCTTCTTGTTTAGATGGGAAGCCATCAGATCTATTTCAGTAAGACACCACATCTGTACAATCTGACAAAATACATCTGGATGGAGAGACCACTCCCCTGGATGTAAAGACTGATGACTGAGATAATCCACTTCCCAATTGTCTATACCTGGGATATGTATCACAGAAATTAGACAGGAGTTGGATTCCGCCCAAGAAAGTATCCAAGATACTTTTTTCATTGCTGAAGGACTGTGAGTCTCCCCCTGATGATTGACATAAAATATTGATTGGTAACCTCGCCTCTTGAGGACTCCAAACTCCTTGTGCTGTCAGAGACCCCCAGACAGCTCCTCAACCTGTGAGACTTGTATCTTTTGAAATCACAGTCCAGGAAGGATGAACAAAAGAGGCCCCTTGAATAATACGATGATGGTCCAACCACCAGGACAGAGAGAATTGAATGTTGGGATTTAAGCATATCAACTGTGATATCCGAGTATAATCCCTGCACCATTGATTCAGCATGCAAAGCTTCAGAGGTCTCATATGAAAACAAGCAAAGGGGATCGCGTCTGATGCTGCAGTCACGAGACCTAAAACTTCCATGCACATAGCCACTGAAGGGAATGATTGAGACTGAAGGTTTCGACAGGCAAAAACCAATTTCATTCATCTCTTGTCTGAGGAATCAAGAAACTCTTTGGTAAATTGATCCTCAACCATGTTTTTGAAGAAACAACACAAGTTGATTCGTGTGAGATTCTGCCAGTACCAAGATATCGTCCAAATAAGGAAACACTGCAATACTCTGCTCTCTGATTACAGATAGAAGGGCACCGAGAACCTTCGAAAAAAAGATTCTTGGAGCTGTTGCTAGGCCAAACGGAAGAGCAACAAATTGGTAATGCTTGTCTAGAAAAGAGAATCTCAGAACCCGATAGTGGTCTGGATGAAACGGAATGTGAAGATATGCATCCTGTAAGTCTATTGAGGACATAATCCTGATAGTCACCATCTTGAAAGTTGGGACCCTTACAAATTGATTCAAAAACTTCAGATCCAGAACTGGTCTGAAAGTATTTTCCTTCTTCAGGACAATTAATAAATTTGAATAAAAACCCAGACCCTGTTCCAGAAGTGGAACTGGTACAATTACTCATGAAAGCTCTAGATCTGAAACACACTTCAGAAAGGCTTGAGCTTTCACAGGATTTGTTGGAACGTGAGAGAGAAAACAAATCTTCTCACAGGGGGTCTTATTCTGAAACCTATTCAATACCCCTGAGAAACAATATTCTGAATCCAATGATTCTGAATGGAACATGCCCAAATGTCTTGAAATAATTTCAATCTGCCCCCCCCCCACCCCCCACCCACCAGCAGAACTGTATTAAGGGCTGCACCTTCATGCAGACTTGGGAGCTGGCTTTGGTTTCTTATAAGGCTTGGATTTATTCCAACTCGAAGATGGCTTCAAATTGGAGCCAAAGTCCTTAAAGGGACAGTATACACTCATTTTCATATAACTGCATGTAATAGACACTACTATAAAGAATAATATGCAGAGATACTGATATAAAAATCCAGTATAAAACTGTTTAAAAACTTACTTAGAAGCTCTCAGTTTAGCTCTATTGAAAATGTAGCTGGAAAGCCCACTGCAAGTGGCAAATAAGACACTCCCCCTTCTTTTGCATATGAAAAGACCCTTTATACAAACAGGAGCAAGCTGGAGTAGGTAGCTGACGGTATTCACATAAAACTTTGGGGCTTGGTTAGGAGTCTGAAAATCAGAGCAAAGTTATTTAAAAATAAGCAAAACTATACATTTTATTTTAAAAAAAAACGGTATGGGCTATATAAATAGATCATCTACAAAACATTTATGCAAAGAAAAAATGAGTGTATAATGTCCCTTTAAGGGAAGGAGTGGTTTTCTGTTCTCTATTCTGACAAAAGGAACAAAACCAATTAGAAGCTTTAGATTTACCCCTTAGACTTTTTATCTTGGGGCAAAAAAAAAAAAAAACTCCTTTCCCCCAGTAATAGTGGAAATAATAGAATCCAACTGAGAACCAAACAAATTATTACCCTGAAATGATAGAGATAGTAACCTAGATTTAGATACCATGTCAGCATTCTATGATTTGAGCCATAAAGCTCTTCTAGCTAAAATAACCAAATACATAGATTTAACTTCAATCTTGATGATATCAAAAATAGCATCACAGATGAAATGATTAGCATGTTGAAGCAAACGAACAATGCTATGCAAATCAGAATCTTTTTCCCTATGTGCTAAGCTATCCAACCAAAAAGTTGATCCAGTCGCAACATCAGCCATAGAAATGGCAGGTCTGAGAATATAGACAGAATGTAAATAAGCTTTCCTTAGATAAGATTCAATTTTCCTATCTAAAGGATCCTTAAAGGACCAGTAAACACAGCAGGTTTGCATACTCAACAAATGCAAGATAACAAGAAAATACAATAGCATTTACTCTGAATTTCAAATGAGTAGTAGATTCTTTTCTAACACATTTTAAAGTTATGTATATTTCCACTCCCCCTGTACCATGTGATAGCAATCAGCCAATCACAAATGCATATACGTATAGTCTGAGTTCTTGCACATGATCAGTAGGAGCTGGTGACTCAAAAAAGCGTAAATATAAAAGACTGTGCACATTTTTTTTTAATGGAAGTAAATTGGAAAGTTGTTTAAAATTGCATGCTGTATCTGAATCATGAAAATTTAATAAAACCTGAGTGTCCCTTTAAAAGAGGTACAATCTTCCATAGGAATAATAGTACGCTTAGCAAGCGTAGAAATAGCCCCATCAACCTCAGGAACTTTTCTCCAAAACTCTAATTTAGCTACTGGGAAAGGATACAACGTTTTAAACCTTGAAGAAGGAACAAAAGAAGTACCAAGCTTAGACCATTCCTTAGCAATCACATCAGAAATAGCCTCCTCAATATCCAAAGCTATCAACACTTCTTTTAACAAAGAACGAATATATTCAGTGTTAAGGTCTGAAGTAGGATCTTCCGAATCAGAGGTGGATATATCAGTATGTTGTCGGTCATTACAAATTTCATCAGTATTATGAGAAGTTTTAAAAGACCTTTTACGTTTATTTGAAGGCAGTATAGCAGCCATAGCCTTCTGTATCGCATCAGCAATATAATTTTTCAACAGGGATATCATGTACTTTAGATGTTGAAGGAACAACAGATACTGTACTAGCACTAATAGAAACCTTTTTTTGCATGCAAAAGATCATCATGACAACTGTTGCATACTACAGCTGGAGATATAATCTCCGCAATCTTACAACAGATACACTTAGCTTTGGTAGAACTGTGTTACGGCAGCATGGTTCCTGCAGCAGCTTCTGAGACAGGATCAGATTGAGACATCTTGTAAAATGTAAAAGAAAAAACTACATTTAAACAGGAAATCTTATTTCCACATGTAGCAGTTTCAGGAATGGGAAAAAATGCAAATGCTAAAATTGACAAAAAAGCAAATAGCATAGCCCTCTGAGCATAAAGAAGGCAAGGAGCATATAGGAAGCGGGGTAAAATAAAACTAAATTTTTTTGGCACCAAGAATGACGCACAACGTAAAGGGAAGTTGAAACACAAATTCGAGCCAAACAAGCTGGCGTCAACCAAGACGCAGGAAATTACGAACTTGCGTCACTACAGACGCACATTCGTGCCAAAAAAATTCTTGTGCCAAGAATGACGCAATAAAAAACAGCATTTTGCACCCTCGCGAGCCTAATTTGCCTGCAAGTTTTCAAAGAAAAAACATGTCAAATTGGAAAAAAGACTATACCCCAGGTAAGAAACTTCCTAAAACATGATTCCCATAACGAAACTGCTAGACTGCAAAGGGAAATACACATAGACCTGACTCATGGCAAATATAAGTAAAATACTTTTATTTAAAACTTTATATTAATACATAAAGCGCCAAACCATAGCTGAGTGTGTCTTAAATAATGATACATACTTACCGAAAGACACCCATCCACATATAGCAGATAGCCAAACCAGTACTGAAAAAGTATCAGCAGAGGTAATGGTATATAAGAGTATACAGTCGATCTGAAAAGGGAGGTAGGAGATGAATCCCTACGACCGATAACAGAGAACCCTTGAAAAGATGTCCTGCGAGCTTAACCATAAAGTCAATAGGCGATACTCTCTTCACATCCCTCTGACAAACACTGTACTCAGAGTAATTGGGCTTCAGAATGCTTAGAAGCGCTTATTATAGAAGAAATCATAAAAATCATGTCAACGTAGAAATCTTAGAACAAACTTGCTTCACCACCTCCATAAGAGACAAAGGCCTAGATTTAGAGTTGGGCGGTAGCCGTCAAAACCAGCGTTGGAGGCTCCTAACGCTGGTTTTTACCGCCCGCTGGTATTTGGAGTCAGTCAGGAAAGGGTCTAACGCTCACTTTGCAGCCGCGACTTTTCCATACCGCAGATCCCCCTACACCATTTGCGTATCCTATATTTTCAATGGGATCTTTCTAACGCCGGTATTTAGAGTCGTGGCTGAAGTGAGCGTTTGAAATCTAACGACAAAACTCCAGCCGCAGAAAAAAGTCAGTAGTTAAGAGCTTTCTGGGCTAACGCCGGTTTATAAAGCTATTAACTACTGTGCTCTAAAGTACACTAACACCCATAAACTACCTATACACCCCTAAACCGAGGTCCCTCCACATCGCCGCCACTCTATTAAATTTTTTTAACCCCTAATCTGCCGCTTCGTACACCGCCGCCAGCTACGTTATCCCTATGTACCCCTAATCTGCTGCCCCTAACACCGCCGACCCTTATATTATATTTATTAACCCCTAATCTACCGCCCCCAACGTCGCCTCCACCTACCTATAATTATTAACCCCTAATCTGCCGACCGGATCTCACCGCTACTATAATAAATGTATTAACCCCTAAAGCTAAGTCTAACCCTAACACCCCCCTAAGCTAAATATAATTTAAATCTAACGAAATAAATTAACTCTTATTAAATAAATTAATCCTATTTAAAGCTAAATACTTACCTGTAAAATAAACCCTAATATAGCTACAATATAAATTATAATTATATTGTAGCTATTTTAGGATTAATATTTATTTTACAGGCAACTTTGTAATTATATTAACCAGGTACAATAGCTATTAAATAGTTAATAACTATTTAATAGTTACCTAGTTAAAATAATTACAAAATTACCTGTAAAATAAATCCTAACCTAAGTTACAATTAAACCTAACACTACACTATCAATAAATTAATTAAATACAATATCTACAAATAAATACAATGAAATAAACTAACTAAAGTACAAAAAATAAAAAAGAACTAAGTTACAAAAAATAAAAAAATATTTACAAACATTAGAAAAATATTACAACAATTTTAAACTAATTACACCTACTCTAAGCCCCCTAATAAAATAACAAAGCCCCCCAAAATAAAAAAATGCCCTACCCTATTCTAAATTAAAAAGGTTCAAAGCTCTTTTACCTTACCAGCCCTGAAAAGGGCCCTTTGCGGGGCATGCCCCAAAGAATTCAGCTCTTTTGCCTGTAAAAAAAACACATACAATACCCCCCCAACATTACAACCCACCACCCACATACCCCTAATCTAACCCAAACCCCCTTAAATAAACCTAACACTAAGCCCCTGAAGATCTCCCTACCTTGTCTTCACTTCACCGGGTTCAGCGATCGATCCAGAAGAGGGTCCGAAGTCTTGATCCAAGCGGCGGCTGATTACTCCATCATCGGGCTGAAGTCGGAAGTCCATCATCGGGATGAAGTCTTCTATCAAGCGGCATCTTCAATCTTCTTTCTTCCGGAGCGGAGCGGAGCCATCTTCTTCCCAGCCGACGAGGATCCATCCTCTTCAACCGACGCCTACTCGCCGAATGACGGTTCCTTTAAATGACGTTGTCCAAGATGGCGTCCCTCGAATTCCGATTGGCTGATAGGATTCTATCAGCCAATCGGAATTAAGGTAAGAAAAATCTGATTGGCTGATGGAATCAGCCAATCAGATTCAAGTTCAATCCGATTGGCTGATCCAATCAGATTGAGCTTGCATTCTATTGGCTGATCGGAACAGCCAATAGAATGCAAGTTCAATCTGATTGGCTGATTGGATCAGCCAATCAGATTGAACTTGAATCTGATTGGCTGATTCCATCAGCCAATCAGAATATTCCTACCTTAATTCCGATTGGCTGATAGAATCCTATCAGCCAATCGGAATTCGAGGGACGCCATCTTGGATGACGTCATTTAAAGGAACCGTCATTCGGCGAGTAGGCGTCGGTTGAAGAGGATGGATCCGCGTCAGCTGGGAAGAAGATGGCTCCGCTCCGGAAGAAAGAAGATTGAAGATGCCGCTTGATAGAAGACTTCGGACCCTCTTCTGGACCGATCGCTGAACCCGGTGAGGTGAAGACAAGGTAGGGAGATCTTCAGGGGCTTAGTGTTAGGTTTATTGAAGGGGGGTTTGGGTTAGATTAGGGGTATGTGGGTGGTGGGTTGTAATGTTGGGGGGGGGTTTACAGGCAAAAGAGCTGAATTATTTGGGGCATGCCCCGCAAAGGGCCCTTTTCAGGGCTGGTAAGGTAAAAGAGCTTTTCTATTTTAATTTTAGAATAGGGTAGGGCATTTTTTTTATTTTGGGGGGCTTTGTTATTTTATTAGCGGGGCTTAGAGTAGGTGTAATTAGTTTAAAATTGTTGTAATATTTTTCTAATGTTTGTAAATATTTTTTTATTTTTTGTAACTTAGTTCTTTTTTATTTTTTGTACTTTAGTTAGTTTATTTCATTGTATTTATTTGTAGGTATTGTATTTAATTAATTTATTGATAGTGTAGCGTTAGGTTTAATTGTAGATAATTGTAGGTATTTTATTTAATTTATTTATTGATAGTGTAGCGTTAGGTTTAATTGTAGATAATTGTAGGTATTTTATTTAATTTATTTATTGATAGTGTAGTGTTAGGTTTAATTGTAGATAATTGTAGGTATTTTATTTAATTTATTTATTGATAGTGTAGGGTTAGGTTTAATTGTAACTTAGGTTAGGATTTATTTTACAGGTAATTTTGTAATTATTTTAACTAGGTAGCTATTAAATAGTTAACTATTTAATAGCTATTGTACCTGGTTAAAATAATTACAAAGTTGCCTGTAAAATAAATATTAATCCTAAAATAGCTACAATATAATTATAATTTATATTGTAGCTATATTAGGGTTTATTTTACAAGTAAGTATTTAGATTTAAATAGGAATAATTTATTTAATAAGAGTTAATTTATTTCGTTAGATAAAAATTATATTTAATTTAGGGGGGGTGTTAGGGTTAGGGTTAGACTTAGCTTTAGGGATTAAAAAATTTAGTAGAGTAGCGGTGAGCTCCAGTCAGCAGATTAGGGGTTAATACTTGAAGTTAGGTGTAGGCGATGTTAGGGAGAGCTGATTAGGGGTTAATACTATTTATTATAGGGTTATTGAGGCGGGAGTGAGGCGGATTAGGGGTTAATACATTTATTATAGTAGCGGTGAGCTCCGGTCGGCAGATTAGGGCTTAATTATTGTAGGTAGGTGGAGGCGACGTTGGGGGCGGCAGATTAGGGGTTAATAAATCTAATATAGGGGTCGGCGGTGTTAGGGGCAGCAGATTAGGGGTACATAGGGATAACGTAGCTGGCGGCGGTGTACGGTGCGGCAGATTAGGAGTTAATAATAATATGCAGGGGTCAGCGATAGCGGGGGCGGCAGATTAGGGGTTAATAAGTGTAAGGTTAGGGGTGTTTAGACTCGGGGTTCATGTTAGGGTGTTAGGTGCAGACTTAGGAAGTGTTAGGAGCTGAACGCTGCTTTTTTGCAGGTGTTAGGTTTTTTTTCAGCTCAAACAGCCCCATTGTTTCCTATGGGGGAATCGTGCACGAGCACGTTTTTGAAGCTGGCCGCGTCCGTAAGCAACGCTGGTATCTAGAGTTGCAGTGGCGGTAAATATGCTCTACGCTCCCTTTTTGGAGCCTAACGCAGCCCTTCTGTGAACTCTAAATACCAGCGGTATTTAAAAGGTGCGGGAGAAAAAAAGCATGCGTAGCTAACACACCCCTTTGGCCGCAGAACTCTAAATCTAGCCGATAGTTTCTAAAACTGAATTGTGGGTGTGGTGAGGGGTGTATTTATAGGCATTTTGAGGTTTGGAAAACTTAGCCCCTCCTGGTAGGATTGTATATCCCATACATCACTAGCTCATGGACTCTTGCTAATTACATGAAAGAAACATAAATTATGCTTACCTGATAATTTCATTTCCATCTGTATGGGAAGAGTCTGCAGCTGCATTCCTTATTTTTGGGAAATACTGAACCTAGCCACCAGGAGGGGGCAAAGACACCCAGCCAAAGGCTTAAATACCGCCCCCACTTGCTCATAACCCCAGTCATTCTGCCGAGGGAACAAGGAACAGTAGGAGAAATATCAGGGTGAAAAAGGTGTCAGAAGAAAAAAAAAAAATACATTTTAGGGCCACCCACTGGACAACACGGGCGGGAGCTGTGGACTCTTCCCATACAGATGGAAATTAAATTATCAGGTAAGCATGATTTATGTTTTCAATCTTAATATGGGAAGAGTCCACAGCTGCATTCCTTACTTTTGTAAAACATATACCCAAGCTCTAGAGTACACAGAATGCTAATGGGAGGGAAAAGAGAGGCGGACCCAATCTGAGAGCACCACAGCCTGCAAAACCTTTCTCCCGAAGGCTGCTTCAGCAGAAGCAAAAACATAAAACTTGTAAAATTTTGAAAAAGTATGTAAGGAGAACCAGGTAGCCGCCTTAAAAATCAGATCCATAGAGGCCTCTCATCCTTGAAGGCCCCAAAGGAAACCGTTGCTCTCATAGAATGAGCCATAGTCCACAGAGGAGGCTTATGTCCCGCTGTTTCTATGCAAAACGGATGACACTCCTCAATCAAAAAGGTAAGGAAGTCGAAGAGGCCCTCTGACCCCTATGCTTCCCGGAAAGAGAACAAACAGAAAAAGAGGTTTGTCTAAATTCCTTTGTAGCCTGAAGATAGAACTTCAAGGCACAAACCACATCCAAAAATACGTTGTAAACGTTCCTTCGACGGAGGATTAGGACATAAAAAGGAAACACAATCTCTTGATTGGTGTTTTGCGAATTGACACAACCTTAGGAAGAAATCTAACTTGCTTCGGCATGAAAAGTCAGATAAGGCGGGACACATTGCAAAACAGCAATCACAGATACTCTGCATGCATAAGCAATAGCCATTAGAAAAGGAACCTTCCCAGACAACAATTGTGTGACTACTTCATGCATAGGCTCCAACGGAGCCCGATGCAACGCTTTAAGAACAAGATTTAAACTCCAAGGAGGAGTCTAGATCTAAACACAGGTCTGATCCCAGCAGAGCCTTAACAAATGGCTGCACATCTGGAAGCTCAACGAACCTCTTGTGCAGTAACACAGACAGCCCGAAAACTGTCCCATATGGGGACTTGCAGAAAGGCCCTACTCCAGTTCATCTTGGAAAACAGAATAAGTAGGTCCTCCACACCTTATGATAGATGCAACGAGCAACCAGCTTACGAGCTTGATGAGAATAAAAATAACTCTCTCGGAAACCCCTCTCTTGGCTAGGACTAAGTGTTTAGAAGCAGCAGACTCCGACCCAGAAAGTTCATACTCTGAAGTCTCAGAAAGAACTTCATCCTCGGATAACCCTATCAGTTAAATCCAAAAAATGATTTGATGTACTCTGGGAAGGAGTGCAATATGTAACCTTTCGCTTACGCTTAGCAGGGCGAGGTAAAGCATTAAAGGCCGCCGACACCGCCATCTGAACTGCGCAGTAACGTCTGGTGAAAAAAGGCCCCCTCCAGATGGAGGGTAAGCAATGCTACGGGAAAACTGCATGTGTATAGAGATACAAATGTAGGGTACGCACCTCACTGGATGGCTCCGTGGTATCAAACACGTTTGATATTATCACATTATCAAGGCATATGGAACATAATTGAGAGGGGGAACTAGGGCCTCCTCACCATATAAACAGGAATTACTCTTTAGGAATAGAGGGAGTGCCCTCTAAAGTAAATGAATCCTCCATCACTAGTGCAATAACCGGAGAACTAGAGAAATAAAACATCTTATTTTATTTAAAAAAAATGGCACCCTTATACCCCAATGGCTGGGGCACTCACCACCTCCTATGACCCAGACAGTACAGAGATGTATGACTCCTCTCTGATAGATACTTGGTCAAGAAAGAGGGAATATATCACATAGTGCACAATGCAGACTGTCCCTGCTATGAGAGAAAGCGCGCCAAGCCTGTACGCTGCATGGCTCTCAAAGTGAAAGTGAAACCTGTATATTCCATAACAGCCTATGAGCCCATAACATCTCACACATAAAGCAGCATAAAATCAAATAAACATATAAGATTATTATTCCACCCTGCTCAATAATCCCCCTAAGGAGAGATTAACCCTTGATTCTATACAGATAAAAGGAGTCACACTGTGACCCTGTCTTCTTGCGTTATCATACATTTATAAAATATGAAACGATCCTACCAGAATCCACGCCGTGGAACAGGAACACGGCCCTTCAAGTGTGACAGATAGTAGCATCGCTTCTGACATGGACTTGAGTGAAGAAAGCAGGCAGCAAAACTCATCAACGCCGATTGCCTATGGAGCTGTTATTATGAGTCGGGATGGTTTTGCAGAAAGACTCTCCCTGCATCTCCAGACTCTTTCATCCATGCTCTCACTGAGAGGCTGACAAGAGTACTTAAAACTCCAGTCACATCTCGAAGAGTATTATCCTCCATAAGAGACTACTCCGAAATCTTCTAACACTTCTCTGCCAACCTCCGGAGACGAAAGGCAAAGAATGACTGGGGTTATGAGGAAGTGGGGGCGGTATTTAAGCCTTTGGCTGGGTGTCTTTGCCTCCTCCTGTGGCCAGGTTCAATATTTCCCAAAAGTAAGGAATGCAGCCGTGGACTCTTCCCATATTAAGATGGAAAAGCGAATTTTAGCTTGAGAGCTTTTATCCTGCTATGCCTCCTCCACAGATTTTGTATGCCGTCTCTCTTTACCGGTGAGTTTTTGACTTTCAGGCCCTAAGCAATAGAAAAACTACTACTATAACGCCACACAACAGATCAGTATAAGCTCTACCAAACATTAGAAAAAGAAACACACAAAAACCTGTCTGGTTTCCTGAAGAGAATGACTGATAAAATGCTACCTGACTTGTTTAGTTATTTACAGCCTCAGTTAGATGAATGCCGAGATTATCAATAGCAGCAAATTGAATCTGTCCTGATGTCTGAATAAAATATTAGATGGCAGGCAAGATCAGATGCAGTCTTCTTAGTGTGTTATATACTTGCATATGAAACCTTCACTCACTTTTTCTGTTGCTATTTATGTCTATTACTACTTTGCTGCCTATCACTGTTACAGTTAGCTAAACACAGTCACAAATCAGCTGTGATGGGAGGACATTAAAACGTAAATAAATGCTAGATATGATGTATGCAAAGCACATGTTAGCCTGAGAATATGAAGATGTACTAAAAAAATAAAAATAACAATGTTTAAATAAGTTTCCATAAAGTACTTGAGTGGCTATAAAATAATAATAGGTGCTGCCACATTAAAACCTAGGTCCCCTTATTTAAAGGGACAGTCTAGTCAAAAATTAAACTTTCCTTATTCAGATAGGACATGTAATTTTAATCAACTTTCCAATTTACTTTTATCATCAAATTTGCTTTTTTCTCTTGGTATTCTTAGTTGAAACTAAACATAGGTAGGCTCATATGCTAATTTCTAAGCCTTTGAGGGCTGCCTCTTATCACATGCTTTTTAAATCTCTTTTCAACACAAATAGACAGAAAGTACACGTGGGCTATATAGATAACACTGTGTTCAGGCACAGAAAGTTATTTAAGATTTAGCACAAAACAATGCTAAATTTAAGACAATAGATAATAAACAGTCACAGTCATGTGATCAGGGGGCTGGAAGAAGGTTCCTAGATACAAGGTAATCACAGAGATAAAAAGTACATTAATATAACTGTGTTGGTTATGCAAAACTGGGGAATGGGTACTAAAGGGATTACCTATCTTTTAAAACAATAACATTTCTATGGTAGACTGTCCCTTTAATCTATATTGCACTGTGTCCAATGTTAACCTATTTAACATGGTTTAAAGTCCTTTTAAAGGGACAGTCTACACCAGAATTGTTATTGTTTTAAAAGATAGATAATCCCTTTTTTACCCATTCTCTAGTTTTTCATAACCAACACAGTTATATTTATATATTTTTTACCTCTGTGATTATCTTGCATCTAAACCTCTGCAGACTGCCTCTTTATTTCAGTTCTTTGACAGACTTGCAGTTTAGCAAATCAGTGATGGCTCCCAGGTAACCTCACGTGCATGAGCACAATGTTATCTATATCAAAAACATGAACTAACACCCTCTAGTGGTGAAAAACCTGTTAAAATGCATTCTTAAGAGGTGGCCTTCAAGGTCTATGAAATTAGCATATGAACCTCCTAGGTTAAGCTTTCAAATAAAAATACCAAGAGAACAAAGAAAAATTGGTGATAAAAGTAAATAGGAAAATTGTTTAAAATGACATGCCCTATCTGAATCATGAAAGTTTTTTTTGGACTAGACTGTCCCTTTAAATATTACTATATTCCACACACCTATTGTTTGCAGACTTTAGAAAATCTGGGAATTTAAAATCTCACTATTACTGGAAATAGGTAAAAAAAAAAAAAAATCTATATACTGCAAATTTATTTTTACTACACATTATTGAACATTTTATATTAACGTGCTTAGCGTCCCTTTAACTCTTCAGCATGAAAACAACAATGATAAAAGCAAAGCGATACACAGTATAATTTTCACACCACAATGGTGGCTTTAGTATTTTTATTGCTAGTAAAGAGATAGTAGAGAGACATGGATCGCTCATCAACAATGCGCAGAGTATGGCAGAAATGTTGCTTTATTCCAACCTCAAACTTATTTATTGCAGTTTCTCCCTCCTAAACGTCCATTCAAGGATATAACAAATAAGAAAAAAGCTAGTGATGGTGATGTAAAACTTTATATGCCAACATAGTTGTGACATGTCAGCTACATACCACCCCAACTGTCACGAATTTGGCGGGACAGTGCCGATTTTAGGGGTCTGTCCTGCTGTCCCGGGTTGCTAGCTATCTGTCCCGCATTGCCCCATGCATTTTATTTTATTTTTAATTTTATTGGGCACATACTCAGAAGCAGCTGGCTTTTCTCTCCCAGGGTTATAAACCTGCTAGATTTGTGGAAAATGAATGGTGTGTGGGTTAAGCAGGAGTCAAGAGGCTGTATACCCTCTGACCTCAGGTAATGGTGACCTCTCTAACCTACCTCTGGTAGTGATGACGTCTAACCCCTGGTGATAATACTAGCATTCCTTCAGTTTTATACGATAAGCAGTGCTAACACCAGGGTAACGAACAGTGGCAGCTTAAGACTGCCAGCTAATGTGCTTGCCAACCCCAGGACCCCATACAATGAGTTACAGATACCCATATATGATGTAGTGTGTATCTGTATCTATAAGTGTGTATGTGTGTGTATCTGCATGTATAAAAGTAAGCTGTATAGTGTGTGTGTGTATCTGTATGTATAAGTGTGTGTGTATC
The DNA here is from genome assembly GCF_027579735.1 of Bombina bombina. Lineage (NCBI taxonomy): Eukaryota > Metazoa > Chordata > Amphibia > Anura > Bombinatoridae > Bombina > Bombina bombina. The sequence continues at coordinate 677,969,234 of NC_069503.1, forward strand.
TACATGTATAAGTGTATGCTATGTAGTGTGTGTGTCTGCATGTATAAATGTAAGCTATGACATGTGTGTATCTGCATATACAGGTATACCTCACTTTACAGCGCTTCGCTAATACAGCGCTTTGTGGAGCTGAAGTTCAACCTCCAAATATTTGAAACAGTGCTGTAATCTTCGTGAGATTGCGAGAAAAGTGACTGACACCATTTTGTTATGTGCAGTTCACTTTGTTTACAGCATTACAGTGCAATCTGTGCCTCAGTGTTATAGTCTGGCAAATTGTACTACAGTGATTGTCACTATTTTACAGGTACAGTATTTATTGAATACGGTGCTGTGCTAGTGTTAAACTAAACATAGCAATATTGCACCTCTAATATATGTTAGTTCAAACATGTTTTTAAACATACTGGCAAGTGAAAAGATAGCTAAAACTGCCTTGTTTCACTTTAAGGCGGTTTTCACTTCACAGCGGGGCTCCGGTCCCTAACCCGCTGTATTAGCGGGGTATACCTGTATAAGTGTATACTATGTGGGGGGTGTATCTGCATGTGTAAGTGTATACTATGTAGTGTGTGTGTGTGTGTATCTGCATGTATAATGTGTAAGCTATGTAGTGTGTGTGTGTGTGTGTGTGTGTGTATCTGCATGTATAAGTGTATGCTATGCAGTATGTGTGTTTCTGTATGTGTAAGTGTATGCTATGTAGTGTGTGTGTGCGTATCTGTATGTATAAGTGTATGCTATGTAGTGTGTTTGTATGTATAAGTATGCTATGTAGTGTGTGTGTGTGTGTGTGTATGTGTGTGTGTAAGTGTATGCTATGTAGTGTGTGTGCATCTGCCTGTATAAGTGTATGATATGTAGTGTGTGTGTGTCTGCATGTGTAAGTGTATGCTATGTAGTGTGTGTGTGTATCTGCATATGTAAGTGTATGCTATATAGTGTGTTACTGTGCATTTTTGCTAACCTTAAAGGCCAGAATCTAGAATATTAATGGGGAATGCAGAGAGCAGTTTTAAAGAATCTATTATTAAATGTCCAATTAAGATAAAAATATTTAGCACTGACTCTGCAAAGGTTAATTAAATACAGAGCTCACATAGCTATACCAGTGGTTTGAGCTTGTGTTTGATTTGCTGCTTAAAGGGATAGTCTAGTCCAAAAAAAACTTTCATGATTCAAATAGGGCATGTAATTTTAAACAATTTTCTAATTTACTTTTATCACCAATTTTTCTTTGTTCTCTTGGTATTCTTAGTTGAAAGCTTAACCTAGGAGGTTCATATGCTAATTTCTTAGACCTTGAAGGCCGCCTCTTAAGAATGCATTTTAACAGGTTTTTCACCACTAGAGGGTGTTAGTTCATGTTTTTCATATAGATAACACTGTGCTTGTGCACGTGAAGTTACCTGGGAGCCATCACTGATTGGCTAAACTGCAAGTTTGTCAAAAGAACTGAAATAAAGGGGCAGTCTGCAGAGGTTTAGATACAAGATAATCACAGAGGTAAAAAATATATAAATATAACTGTGTTGGTTATGAAAAACTAGGGAATGGGTAATCAAGGGATTATCTATCTTTTAAAACAATAACAATTCTGGTGTAGATTGTCCCTTTAAGAGTATTAAAATATATGACTTTAAATAGAATTTTATTTATATTACTTTGGTCTTATGATTTTTTTTAAGCCCCACCCCTGCTCCTGCCCACCACATTTAAATTTTTTGCCGCTGGGGGCGGTGTCCCTCTTTTGAATTTTGAAATGTTGGGAGGTATGCAGCTAGAAAGTGAGCTTAAAATGGTTAAACATTTGTGCACGATGCAATAACACAATTGTTTGTTTCTGCATTTGATAAAGGTTTGTGAAACATGCTCATGTCAAAATATGTTAATGTTTTAATATAGAATATTGAGTGTCTTGCAAAATAATCAGACCTGACAAATTTGCTAATTTTAAAGAATATTAAAATGTAATGTTCTTTAAAATTAGCAAATGTGTCAAGTCTGAATAGTACATTGAACTACACTATATGGCCAAAAGTATGTGGACACCTGACCATCATACCTATATGAGCTTGTTGGACATCTCATTCCAAAACCATTGGTATAAATATTGAGATGTCCAATATCAATCTTACCATAAGGGCCAACAAAGGCAGTCTTGACCAATAAGGAAGGACTACCACTACTTCTGCTTTGTCCAGATTAATCTTTGAAAAAGACAAAAATGATATGACAGAACAGAGAAAATACCTAGGCTAACAGTAAATATTGCTTAATAACTTTATAGGCACAAAACTGTCTGACAAACATCTTGACCTGCTGAATATGATCTGGTCTCATCAGATATTTTACACTCTTGACTACTGAGATTACAGACACTTTAATTGCACATCCCTGGAAGTTCTTTTGTTAGGGGATGTATATCTGCCCACTGAAACATGTCTGTTTTTCTAAATCAGCTGAAAACTTGTAGTACCAGTCTAAAAAAACCTATCTAGGATACTGTAGCTATACTGTCAGCAAAAATGTTTAAGGCTGGCTTCCTTAAAACTCTGAGACAGAGCCAATGGGATGATGACCTAATGCGCCTTGAAACTGGAAGGTGCTCTTCATACTGTTCACCATTTAGGATTATGAAATTTAATACATACCTCTGAGAAAATTTTTATCTTATTTTATAGACTGCTAATATGGCTGATAATTATTTTTAAAAAGCAGCAAGTTTTTTTTCCAGGATAAATTTGTATGTGGCTTAATTATGTGTCCGTCACAAAGATAATTCTGCCCAATTCCAGCCATGCTGAAGCACCCCCAGATCATCACTGATACTCCACCCAATTTCCCAGTGGGAGCGAGACACCGTTGCTTGTGACTCTCCAGGTCTCAATCTAACCATTAGACAACCAGGTGTTGAGAGCAAAGCTGAAAATTGGACTACGAGAAGATGACCTGGAATCAGGCAGATTTATCTTCATGAATGATGCATGAATCAAGCCACTAAACAAGGTTATCCTAGAAGAAAACTTTCTTCCTTCTGCTCTGACAATGTTACACAACTCTGAGGAGATTTTTTATCTCCCGGCAGGACAATGCTCCATGCCACACAGCCAGGTCAATCAGGGTGTGGATGGAGGAGCACCAGATAAAGACTCACTGCCAGCCAAATCTCCTGACCTGAACCCCATTGAAAACCTCTGGAATGTGATCAAGAGGAAGATGGAGGGTCACAAGCCTTTAAACAAATATGAGCTGCTTAAATTTTTGCGCCAGGAGTGGCATAAAGTCACCCAACAGCAATGTAAAAAAGCCTGGTGGAGAGCATGCCAAGATGCATGAAAGCAGAGACTGACAATCAGGGTTATTTCACCAAATATTGATTTCTAAACTCTTGCTAATTCAAAGCATTAGTATTGTGTTTAAAAATAAATTTGAACTCTTTCTTTTGGTGTTATTATTCGAGGTCTGAAAGTCTGCATATTTTTTGTTATTTTGACCATTTGTAATTTTCTGCAAATAAATGCTCTAAATTACATTTTTTATTTGGAATTTGGGAGAAATGTTGTCAGTAGTTCATTGAATAATACAAAAATCTTAATTTTACTCAAACACATACCTATAAATAGTAAAATCAGAGAAACTGATCATTTTGTACATATATATTTGTGTGTATGTGTGTATGAAAAACCTCAACGCCTACTACAGAAATGAATACGGTAATTTCGAAACTGAATACATCAACTTATCTTTAAAGTATATTATTTGATCGAACAAACCCTTTTAAGTTAGGTGAATCAAAAATAAGTCAAAAAATGTTTAAATGCTGAGCAGTCTCTTATTTGTTCCTATAAAATCATACCGTTAGATGATGCATAAAGTGCCTTTAAGAAAAAGCCACTAATCTTCAGGGATGTCAGACTATTCCTCTCGCAGTGCAGGACCTCCAAGTTGCTTAAGGTGGTTACATCTAGTTCACTCATCTTATTATCTCGTAAATCTAAATGGGTTATGTGAAGCAGAAAATCCACTTCATCTACCAACAAGAACTTGATTGCATTCAGCCTAGATGGGAATAATAAACAAAATAATCATCCATAATGTTTGATGTGTTATAACAAAGGTAGAACATTTTTAGGAAGAAAAAGCAGCCACACTGCTTTTTTTAAAAAAAGGGATTTACAACCCTCTCCTTGAAAAACAAGTTAAAGGGACATGAAAATGATGACATTTCTAGTTGCATATAAATATAAATTTAATTCCTGCAAAGGGGTTAAATACTTACAGTACAATACAGTAGAATTGCTAACCAAACAATCCATAACTAAAAGACAATTCCATACCACTTAGTATGAATTTCAAATGAGTAGCAAATTTCAAAGTTACTTCCATTTTCCCCACCTCTTGTATCATGTAACAGTCATCATCCAATCCCACATGCATATACTATGAGCTCTTGCACATGGCTCAGTAAAAGCATAAAAAAAAATCCAATTGACTTTCTGAAAGTGCATAAGCTATCTGAATGATGAAAGTTTAATTTTGACTTTAGTATCCCTTTAAAGTCAGCTCGACAGCAGCAATGCACTACTAAGGGCTAGATTTATTAAAGCTGAGGCGTACAGGGGCGCGTATACACGCCCCTATACGCCTCAGCTCGCCTGTGGCGGGGCAAAAATACCCGCAGGTATTCGGCATTGCACACGAGCGCAATTTTGCGCTCGCGTGCAATCCCGCCCCCTGCCCGCGCACAGCCAATCACGCGCGGGAAGGAGCTGTCAATCTCCTCAGTCTGACTAGACTGAAGAGATTGAATTTCGCCAGATTAGAGGTGGCGAAGAGGCTAAGGAAGCATCAGTCTGGTGACCGCTGCTTGATAAATGACGGCGAGCAAGTTCGAGAGAACTTGCTGCCGTAGGGGCTTAATAAATCTAGCCCTAAGAGCAGAGCACATACAGAGAGCCAATCTCAAGAGGTATATACGAGTAGCCAGCAATCAACAGCTAGCTTCAAGTAGTGCAAATGTTGATCCTGTGTGTATATAAACATGCTTTAAACAAATGATTCCAAGTAAATTTGAGAATAGACGTATATTAAAAAATGTTATACTTATTTGTAACCTTTTTACAGTAACCATATTAAAATAATACTTTGCTATCATTATCAAGATGTTCTACTAATTACAGGTATGGATACAATTACAAATGTACTTCTAAAAAAGCAGTTTCAAGATCCAGAAATAGCCTTAAAACATAACTCAATACTGTGCACACCTGTGGCCTTTTATAAGTTTATCTAAGTAAAGAACAATTCAACTGACTAACCATTAAAAAAAAAAAGAGAGAGAAATGTAGGATTTTGAATGTCTTGTACTTTATATAGATCCTGTTTAAAAGAGTATTTTAACCCGTACAATGGATTTCTATAAATGATCTTCAGTTTAAAATGGACAGTAAACCAAATTTCATGTTCCAAATATTTTAAATATTGACAGTTATTTGTCTGTAAAAATGTCTTGCTCTGTGCACAGTTTTTTTTTTTTTTTTTAGCTTTTGAGAAGGTGGGCGGTACAGACAAAGTCATACCCCAAGTCAATGAACAGTACACTCTCACTGCACTGGCTCACAGGCTAGCTGTGTGATGGGTCAGGTATGCGAGTAGTGAAAGCATGCTGTTCATAGGTCCATGGCGCAAGGCAGTATGGCTTTTGATTGGCTGTACCGCCTTGCCTTCTAAAAAGGTACAGTGAAAACACATACGCATTTGAAATATATTTTTATATAGCTTAAAATGTGGTTTAATGACCCTTTAAGATTCAATATTACTATGTTTTGTCACATATAATATAAATAGAAGAAAAGGTGAAACATATGTTCTAGTAAAAATTCATAAACACAGTAGAATAGCATAATCAATAAATACATAATAAATAGACAATGCAAAATCACTTAGTTTGAATTTTAAATTAGTAGTGACAGCCAGCAGCCAGTCACAAAGTGCATATATACAGGGAGTGCAGAATTATTAGGCAAATGAGTATTTTGACCACATCATCCTCTTTATGCATGTTGTCTTACTCCAAGCTGTATAAGCTCGAAAGCCTACTACCAATTAAGCATATTAGGTGATGTGCATCTCTGTAATGAGAAGGGGTGTGGTTTAATGACATCAACACCCTATATCAGGTGTGCATAATTATTAGGCAACTTCCTTTCCTTTAGCAAAATGGGTCAAAAGAAGGACTTGACAGGCTCAGAAAAGTCAAAAATAGTGAGATATCTTGTAGAGGGATGCAGCACTCTTAAAATTGCAAAGCTTCTGAAGCGTGATCATCGAACAATCAAGCGTTTCATTCAAAATAGTCAACAGGGTCGCAAGAAGCGTGTGGAAAAACCAAGGCACAAAATAACTGCCCATGAACTGAGAAGAGTCAAGCGTGCAGCTGCCAAGATGTCACTTGCCACCAGTTTGGCCATATTTCAGAGCTGCAAAATCACTGGAGTGCCCAAAAGCACAAGGTGTGCAATACTCAGAGACATGGCCAAGGTAAGAAAGGCTGAAAGACGACCACCACTGAACAAGACACACAAGCTGAAACGTCAAGATTGGGCCAAGAAATATCTCAAGACTGATTTTTCTAAGGTTTTATGGACTGATGAAATGAGAGTGAGTCTTGATGGGCCAGATGGATGGGCCTGTGGCTGGATTGGTAAAGGGCAGAGAGCTCCAGTCCGACTCAGACGCCAGCAAGGTGGAGGTGGAGTACTGGTTTGGGCTGGTATCATCAAAGATGAGCTTGTGGGGCCTTTTCGGGTTGAGGATGGAGTCAAGCTCAACTCCCAGGACTACTGCCAGTTTCTGGAAGACACCTTCTTCAAGCAGTGGTACAGGAAGAAGTCTGCATCCTTCAAGAAAAACATGATTTTCATGCAGGACAATGCTCCATCACACGCGTCCAAGTACTCCACAGCGTGGCTGGCAAGAAAGGGTATAAAAGAAGAAAATCTAATGACATGGCCTCCTTGTTCACCTGATCTGAACCCCATTGAGAACCTGTGGTCCATCATCAAATGTGAGATTTACAAGGAGGGAAAACAGTACACCTCTCTGAACAGTGTCTGGGAGGCTGTGGTTGCTGCTGCAAGCAATGTTGATGGTGAACAGATCAAAACACTGACAGAATCCATGGATGGCAGGCTTTTGAGTGTCCTTGCAAAGAAAGGTGGCTATATTGGTCACTGATTTGTTTTGTTTTTGAATGTCAGAAATGTATATTTGTGAATGTTGAGATGTTATATTGGTTTCACTGGTAAAAATAAATAATTGAAATGGGTATATATTTGTTTTTTGTTAAGTTGCCTAATAATTATGCACAGTAATAGTCACCTACACACAGATATCCTTATAAAATAGCTATAACTAAAAACAAACTAAAAACTACTTCCAAAACTATTCAGCTTTGATATTAATGAGTTTTTGGGTTCATTGAGAACATGGTTGTTGTTCAATAATAAAATTAATCCTCAAAAATACAACTTGCCTAATAATTCTGCACTCCCTGTAATTATAATAATTTATTTGTAGAGCGCCAACAAATTACGCAGATACGTATGTTCTGTGAATCTTGCACATTCTCAGTAGGGGCTGGTGCCTCAGAAATTGTGCATATAAAATGATTGTGCACATTTAGATAATAGAAGTAAATTGGAAAGTGTGCTATCTGAATCATGAAAACAAAATTGATGCTTACCTGATAAAATTTCTTTCTTGCCGGACATGGCGAGTCCACAACGTAATTTCAATTACTATTGGGATATTCAACTCCTGGTCAGCAGGAGGAGGCAAAGAGCACCCCAGCAAAGCTGTTGGGTGTAACTTCCCGTACCCATAATCCCCAGTCATTCAGCCAAAGGAAAATGGAAATAGAAGAAACACAAGGGTGAAAAGGTGCCTGAGGTTTACTCAAAAAAACTGCTGAATTATAATTAAAAAGATGGCGGCGGAGTCGTGGACTCTCCATGTCCGGAAAGAAATTTATCAGGTAAGCATAAATTTTGTTTTCTTTCCTATGACATGGAGAGTCCACAACGTCATTCCAATTACTAGTGGGAACCAATACCCAAGCTAGAGGACACGGAATGAACAGGGAGGGAAAACAAGACAGGCAGACCTAAACAGAAGGCACCACCGATTGAAGAACCTTTCTCCCAAAAGAAGCCTCAGCCGAGGCAAAAGTAGCAAATTTGGAAAAAGTATGCAAAGAGGACCAAGTTGCAGCCTTGCAAATCTGTTCCAGAGAAGCTTCATTTTTGAAAGCCCAAGAAGAGGAGACAGACCTAGTGGAATGAGCCGTAACTCTCTCGGGAGGCTGCTGTCCAGCAGTCTCATAAGCCAACTGATTCAAACTTCTCAACCAAAGAGACAGAGTAGTAGAAGTGGCCTTCTGACCCTTACGCTTTCCAGAGAAAACAAAAAATAAAGCAGAAGATTGCCGAAAATCTTTAGTAGCTTTTAAGTAAAATTTTATAGCCCGCACAACATCCAAATTATGCAAAAGACGTTCTTTATGAGAAGAAGGATTAGGACAAAAAGAAGAAACAATTTCCTGATTAATGTTTCAGTCTGACACCACCTTAGTGAGAAAGCCCAATTTAGTACGTAGGACCGCTTATCTGCATGAAAAATAAGATACGGTGAATCACAATGTAGAGCTGAAAGTTCAGAGACTCTGCAAGTGGAAGAAATAGCAAGGATAAAGAAAACCGTCCAAGATAACAACTTTATATCAACCGCATGTATCGGCTCAAACGGAGCCTGCTGCAAAATTTTAAGAACTAGGGGCGCGATCCGATAAAGATCGGAGTTTGCGGCGCAAGCGAGGGAACCCCCGCCGCCCGCAGTTTCAGCTTGCAACTCGAGCTATCCTATATACGGCGCCGTCAGAGGCTAAAGTGCCGTAAGTCTCACAATCCAGCGATGTCCAGAAATCTGCGTAAGCACAAATTTCTGGAGTCGCCAGTGACTTACGGCACTTTAGAAACTGCCGGCGCCTACAAAACCTGACTAAAGTTATTAAATCTCCCGTACTGTCTAACACGCCTCCCTAACATAGCCCGACACGTCTTACCCTCTATCCGCTATCCCCCTTCACTATCCTAACAATAAAAATGTATTAACCCCTAAACCGCCGCTCCCGGACCCCGCCGCCAGCTAATAAAGTTATTAACCCCTAAACCGCCGCTCGCGGACCCCACCATCAGCTATATTAAATCTATAACCCCCTAATGTGAGCCCCTACCCCGCCGCCATCTATCTTACCTACCCCCTAAAGTGAGCCCCTACCCCGCCGCCATCTATCTTACCTACCCCCTAAATTGAGCCCCCCTAAAGTGAGCCCCCCTACCCCGCCGCCATCTATCTTACCTACCCCCTAAAGTGAGCCCCTACCCCGCCATCTATTTTACCTACCCCCTAAAGTGAGCCCCTACCCCGCCATCTATTTTACCTACCCCCTAAAGTGAGCCCCCTACCCCGCCATCTATCTTACCTACCCCCTAAAGTGAGCCCCCCTACCCCGCCGCCATCTATCTTACCTACCCCCTACAGTGAGCCCCCCTAAAGTGAGCCCCCCTACCCCGCCGCCATCTATCTTACCTACCCCCTAAAGTGAGCCCCTACCCCGCCATCTATTTTACCTACCCCCTAAAGTGAGCCCCCTACCCCGCCATCTATCTTACCTACCCCCTAAAGTGAGCCCGCTACCCCGCCGCCATCTATCTTACCTACCCCCTAAAGTAATCCCCTACCCCGCCGCCATCTATCTTACCTACCCCCTAAAGTGAGCCTCCTACCCCGCCGCCATCTATTTTAAAAATATTAACCCCTAATTTAATCCCCCTACACCGCCGCCAGCTATATTAACCCTAATTATATTAGGGTTAATATAGTTATAATATTATATATATTAACTATATTAACCCTAATTTTATTAAGGTTAATAGGGTTAATATAGTTATTATATTATATATATTAACTATATTAACCCTAATTATATTAGGGTTAATATAGTTCATATAGTTATTATATTATATATATTAACTATATTAACCCTAATTATATTAGGGTTAATATAGTTAATATCGTTATTATATTATATATATATATTAAGTATAATAACCCTATCTAACTCTAACATCCCTAACTAAATTCTTATTAAAATAAATCTAATTAATATTAATATTATTAATTAAAATACTCCTATTTAAATCTAAATACTTACCTATAAAATAAACCCTAAGATAGCTACAATATAATTAATAATTACATTGTAGCTATTTTAGGGTTTATATTTATTTTAACTAGGTATAATAGCTATTAAATAGTTATTAACTATTTAATAGCTACCTAGTTAAAATAATTACCAATTTACCTGTAAAATAAATCCTAACCTAAGTTACAAATACACCTACACTATCAATAAATTAAATAAACTACAAATATCTAAACTAAAATACAATAAAATAATCTAAACTAAATGACAAAAAAAAACAAACACCAAATTACAAAAAATAAAAATAATTACAAGATTTTTAAGCTAATTACACCTATTATAAGCCCCCTAATAAAATAATAAAGCCCCCCAAAATAAAAAAAAATTCCCTACCCTATTCTAAATTAAAAAAGTTCAAAGCTCTTTTACCTTACCAGCCCTTAAAAGGGCCTTTTGCGGGGCATGCCCCAAAGCATTCTGCTCTTTTGCCTGTAAAAGAAAAACACAATACCACACCCCCAACATTACCACCCACCACCCACATACCCCTATTCTAAACCGGAGCATCCATCGGGCACGACGACTTCCCGACGAATGAGGTACCTTTAAATGACGTCATCCAAGATGGCGTCCATCGTATTCCGATTGGCTGATAGAATCCTAAAGTAGAAAAATCTGATTGGCTGATTCAATCAGCCAATCAGATTTTTCTACCTTAATTCCGATTGGCTGATAGAATCCTATAAGCCAATCGGAATTCGACGGACGCCATCTTGGATGACGTCATTTAAAGGTACATTCGTCGGGAAGTCGTCGTGCCGGATGGATGCTCCGCGGTGGAGGAGCGAAGAAAGAAGATTGAAGATGCCGCTTTGCTTGAAGACATCGCCAGATGGAAGAAGACATCGCCGGATGGAAGACGACTTCACTGCCGCTTGATTGGACATCGCCCGGATCGGATGAAGAGTTCGGCCCGGCTGGGTGAAGACAAGGTAGGGAGATCTTCAGGGGGGTAGTGTTAAGTTTTTTTAAGGGGAGTTTGGGTGGGTTTAGAATAGGGGTATGTGGGTGGTGGGTTGTAATGTTGGGGGGTGGTATTGTGTTTTTCTTTTACAGGCAAAAGAGCATAATTCTTTGGGCCATGCCCCGCAAAAGGCCCTTTTAAGGGCTGGTAAGGTAAAAGAGCTTTGAACTTTTTTAATTTAGAATAGGGTAGGGAATTTTTTTATTTTGGGGGGCTTTATTATTTTATTAGGGGGCTTAGAATAGGTGTAATTAGCTTAAAAATCTTGTAATTTTTTTTATTTTTTGTAATTTAGTTTAGATTATTTTATTGTATTTTAGTTTAGATATTTGTAGTTTATTTAATTTATTGATAGTGTAGGTGTATTTGTAACTTAGGTTAGGATTTATTTTACAGGTAAATTGGTAATTATTTTAACTAGGTAGCTATTAAATAGTTATTAACTATTTAATAGCTATTGTACCTAGTTAAAATAAATACAAAGTTACCTGTAAAATAAATATAAACCCTAAAATAGCTACATTGTAATTATTAATTATATTGTAGCTATCTTAGGGTTTATTTTATAGGTAAGTATTTAGATTTAAATAGGAATATTTTAATTAATAATATTAATATTGATTAGATTTATTTTAATAAGAATTTAGTTAGGGATGTTAGAGTTAGATAGGGTTATTATACTTAATATATATATATATATATATATATATATATATATATATATATATTATAATATAATAACGATATTAACTATATTAACCCTAATATAATTAGGGTTAATATAGTTAATATATCTGGCGGCAGTGTAGGGGGATTAAATTAGGGGTTTATAATTTTAAAATAGATGGCGGCGGTGTAAGGGGCTCACTTTAGGGGGTAGGTAAGATAGATGGCGGCGGTGTAAGGGACTCGCATTAGGGGGTATGTAATGTAGCTTGCGACTGTGTAGGGGGATCACATTAGGGGGTTATACTTTTATTGTAGGTGGCGGCGGGGTCCGTGTGCGGCGGTTTAGGGGTTAAACACTTTATTAGGGATTGCGGCGGGGGATTGCTGTTGACAGGTAGATAGACACTGCGCATGCGTTGTGTTAGGTTTTATTTAGCAGATCGCGTTTGACAGGTAGATAGACATTGTGCATGCGTTAGGTGTTAGGTTTATTTTGCATGGAGTTTAGGAGTTACGGGGCTCCAATAGACAGCGTAAGGCTTACTACGGCTGCATTATGTGGCGAGGTGAAAATGGAGTAAGATTTCTCCATTTTCGCCACGTAAGTCCTTACGCTGTATATTGGATACCAAACTGCGCTAGTTTGGTATACCTGCCTATGGCCCAAAAAACTACGGGCGACGGCAGAAATATACGAGCGTAACTTCTAGGTTACGCCGTATATAGGATACCAAACCAGCGCAAATTTCAGCGCCGCCGGCTTTTGCGGGCGACGCTGCATATCGGATCGGGCCCTAGGTTAAGGCTTCATGGAGGAACAACAGGTTTAAACACAGGCCTGATTCTAACCAGGGCCTGAACAGAAGCTTGAACATCTGGTAAGTCTATCAGACATTTATGCAAAAGGATAGACAACACAGAAATCTGACATTTTAGAGTACTGACCGACAAACCCTTCTCCAGGCCATACTAAAGAAAAGATAAAATCCGGGGATTCCTCAACCGGCTCCAGGAGAACCCTTTAGATATGCACCAATAAAGATATTTACGCCATATCTTATAGTAAATCTTGCGAGTAACCGGTTTCTGAGCCTGAAGCATAGTTTCAATGACCGCATCAGAAAAACCACGTCTAGACAGAACTAGGTCTTCAATCGCCACGTAGTCAGCTTCAGAAAATCTAGGTTTGGATGGAGGAAAGGACCCTGAATTAGAAGGTCCTTTCTCAGAGGTAACCTCCAAGGATATCAAAAGGCTCAACAGTACAAAACATAACCAAGCCGTAACAGCCAAATAATTGTCCGGACTTTAAATGTGCCCCTTGCCTTATGCTGCAGCTTTTCAGGTCACCGCAGCATTGGATCCCGGCTAGCCCCGACCTGCCCTGGAAGACCACGTCCCACTTAAGCATTGAAGATTTTGCCGTTGGCGTCACGGACACAGGTAGTATTGCTTACCACTCTTTGCAAATAAGGACATGACGGCTCCTGCACCTGTGAATATCTTATACACGCATGGCCTCTAAGGTATGCTTTATAAGTGATTTGATCACGCTCCTGGGTCAGGGGTTTGGTCCGGCTAGTTCGGCTGAGCGGCACTTTGGGGACTTTTAAGATAAAGAACCATTACTTTTGTGGATTACAAATATCGGACACCATTGGCTTATATATCTCTATCCAGCTCGCCCAGGTGCACCAGAAGCTCTCTCTCAGCCCATTGACTTTTATTTATCTGGGATCCCATGTATGAATGTGGTATGTTTGTGATATGTGTGATTTATTAAAGGATGTTTTAACTTTTGACACTTTTGTCTATTGAGTTTTTATTATCTACAGTTGTGCTGGTTTAGCCTAGACTTTTGGAAACCCCTTATTCTGGGGTATCTACTTTCTTGCTATGTTTGTTAAAAATATATTCTTCTAGGTAGCACCTGTTTTTCTTACAATAATTATTCCAGTTTGAGTGCAGCTGTTCTGCTTTTTTTCTTTGATCAATTAAAGTCCCTGTAAAATATCACTTCGATTTCAGACCTACCTGATTATTAAATATGGGAAAAGTTTACCATCACTCTAAAGCGAAATGATTTTAAATTGCACTGCCAATTTATTTCCCACTTACAAAGATGGCATAGTATTAGAATGGGGTGTGAAGCAAGCCTGGTGCAGCAGCTGCTGGCACTATCATTGGCAGCGTAGCATCAGATAAATTACTAAGCTCATAGCGAGAGATCCTATGTAAAATAATAGGAACAGATATGAGCTAATCTCAGCAACAAGTTTGGCACATTTATACTGGAGTACAGCTGGAAAAAGATGGTATAGAGCGGGGACACCGCTCATTCACACTCAGACTTGCCAGTGGCAAATGAAGACTGCAGACTCACTCTTAGAAGCACGCATAGTAAGGAACATAGGTGATGCAGTTAAAGGGACATAAAATCCAACATTTTTCTTTTAGGAATCAGATAGAACATACAATTTTAAACAACTTTCCAATTTACTTCTATTATCAAATGTTGTCTTTGTTTTCTTGTTAAAAAGCAGGAAGGTAAGTTCAGGAGTGTGCATGTGAAGTTTTGCAACAATGTTATACATAATCAAGAGCACTAGATGACAGCACTATTTTATGTCATGTAGTGTTCGAGACATATGACAACTACCTATCTAGATATCTCTTCAACAAAGAATAACATAAGAACAAAGCAAATTTGATAATAGATGTAAATTGGAAACATCTTTAAAATTGCAATATCTGAATCATGAAAAACATTTTGGGGTTCATGTCCCTTTAAAGACAACCTGTAGTTAAAAGTGCCTACAATTTTCTAATATTAGCTCAGAGTAACTGCACCAGACTGCATCAGTGGAGCAATAGTCCCTAAAAACAAGTCTCCCCACTGACAACAAAAATAAATCTGCCAAGACTAAATGTGTAAGAATTTCCAGGGCATCTCTCACTGACAGCTGTCATGTAAAAGTTCCTGATTTTGTCCACTATTGATAAGCCCTTGAAACGATAAGGTCTAGTAATGCTTTAAACAAACATTTCTTCTTAGAGAACAAATATAGCATTATCTTAAAAAGGCAATAACAAAGAGAATGTGTTACAAATATAAAATGCCACAAAAACGATCAATCTTACAGAATAAAAATTAAGTATATTCCTGTAGTACATACAAACCCCTTACTTGTAACAGCTGTTAACATTCCTTAAAAGGGAAATATCCAATTTTATTTTGCATGCAAAACATCAGCAACCCTGTGAGCTGCAGCCGACTACAAAGGCAGAGGAGGAAAATACCCGACTGAAAATAGCTGCTGGGGAATTTTAAGACCTGTACACATTCCTCAGCTGCAGTGAAAGGTAAATATGGATTATCAATAGTAAACTTCTGTAACCTTCAGTTGTCAAAGTGGTTTAGAGCAATTAGTGGATGGATCCCTTTTACACATCACAACTCCCATTTCTAGAACTACAAGTGAAATAACTGGAATTCCACAGTAGCCAAAGAACAGAGGGCACAGTCCGCTGAAGCTCCCAAACGGAATGCAGCTCTGAAATCTTAAATCTCAGGTACAGCACTGCTCATAAAAAGAAATAGGAATCTACAAGGAATAGGGAAGAAAACATCCTGGAGGGGGTGTTATTTCAGGGACTTGAATATAAAATGCTTAGTTATGTGTAAGGAAATAATGTTGCCATAAACTTTTGCTGTTTTATCTGCCATCTTTTAATTTTACCCTGAAAATTGAAGATTTGTTCTCATTTCTCAAAGCTGAAAATCCATCCTGGTGGCCTATCAAGGCTAGCCCTGCTGCATAGCTCCCCCTATTTGGCTTCATCATATAATGACTGCAAAACAGTTTGCTTTATACCAACATAATGATGGTGGCTAGGCTCTGTTATGTGCAGTCTCAAGCCTGGATTGGCTCCTACAAATAAGGCCTGGAGTGGAGTTTGTCCACTGAAAAAAAAAATGGAAAGACCAGATGTTACTTTAAAAAAAAAAAATGTTTGGACTTGTCTGATGTTATTCTACAGCAAGACAACGTGTGACAAGTAAGTTTATCACAGGTTACAGATCATTCTGCATAGACCGCTATAAATTCAATATCACCATTTGGAGCCAACTGGTTTCTTAAAGTTCTCATTCATATCAAAAAGAGTAGCATGTATAATACGCTGATTTGTTTTCTTTGTTTTTGCATGAAAAAATGTGAAGTAAAAGCTTTTAATATTCAAATTTAAACTATTAGTAAACCTTATAGCTAAGTGCTTTTCCTAGTTCATGCATAACTGCTGTCCCAGAGGAAACACAAATAGGTCAGGATTTCAGAGTCTCTAAATAAGCATAGAGTTAAAGGGACAAACACCTTGTGATTACAAGATGTTTCTGTTGTGTTGCTATTAGGGATGCACCAAAATTTCGGCCGCAGAAAGTTTCGGCCGAAAATGGCATTTCTGGCCATTTCGTTTTTCGGTTTTTTTGCCTGTTAGTTTCGGTAAAATTATTGTGTAGCATATTTCAAATTTGATGCTAGCCTAGAGCTGCTGTTTAAGTTTATTACTTCACTTACTGTTCTGCATATAATGAGTTTTCTAGGATTATACTTTATTTGGATAATTGGTAAAAAAAATGATTGTTACATAGAACTAAATGAAGAATAATACAGTATATTGATATTTATAATTGTTTTAAGTAGGGATGCACCAAAATTTTGGTCCCAGAAACATTTTGGTCGAAAATGGCATTATTGTTTGCCTGTTTTTTCTTTTCTTGGTAAAATTATTGTGTAGCATATTATTGTTTTAAGATATTTTTGTCCAATTTTAGTGTGTTACTTTCAATAAAAAAGTGTGGGCTTTTTTATTGGCTCTAATTATGCAAAAAAAAAAACTAAAAAAAAAAAATTATTTGAAAAAAATACATTTTCGGTATCAGTTTCGGTTTTTCGGCCAAGTGCATCCCGGATTTTCGGATTCGGTTTTGGTCCAGAATTTCCATTTCGGTGCATCACTAGTTGCAATAGATCACCATACCAGCCAAGTCTAAATGTTTTTAACAAATTAAGATTGTTTGAGGTAATCGTTTTTCAACAGCCAAACTCGGAAGAGCTAATCTGGGCTTCAGTCTGCACACAAGACCAGCTGTAAGCATTATGTTAGCAAATACATGGTTTTGCAGTTATCAGTTAAAGCCAGTTGAGGAAAGATATCCTATAGAGAGGTCAGCATTGTGCATTTCAAGTTCTGAGAATTTTCAGAGATTAATTTAATGAAACAGGGGAAAAATAAATGATCGTATAATGCAAAGTTTTTACGATGCATAACAAAACATTTTATATTAAAATCTTTGTGCAGGATTTCCATTAAAGACAAATAAAAAACAAAGTAAAAATGGATCTATATAAAGTCCTAGCAAAATGTTTTACTCAAGGATCATTGCCTTTCTCTCACTTCCAGTATCAGTCCCTAAACATAACTGTGAACCTGATTGGAGCATATGCACCATACACATGACTGACATTCAAGCACATGCGTATGTAATAATGAACCTCTCTATCTGCTTACAGAACAGTGTTATGGAAGGTTCCAGACTTAAAGGGATGTGAAGCACAATTTTTTCTTTCAGGATTAAGATAGAACAAACTTTTAAGCAACTTTCCAATTTCCTTCTATTTTCAAATCTGCTTCATTCTCTTGATATCATTTGCTGAAGGTGCAGTAATGCACTACTGAGAGCTAGCTGAACACATCTAGTCAGCCAATTACTAGAGACAAAAAAATTAAGTTACATTTAAACATTACAGAAAAAGTTATAATATTGCAAAGTATCACACTGTCACCACCCGGCTACTTTATAATGCTACCTTGTTGGCAAACTTTGCTATGGAGAACACTGGATCTATTAGCAAATGTTACCTTAAGTCCACATGCTTGATATGAGGCATTCTTCTGAGGGTCTGCAGATGAAGAACCTTCAAAGAGTTGCCAGACATGCAAAGCCTATCCATGGCAGCCATCTTCTCAAGAACTTCAGGAACCTCTGTGAACTCATTGAACGAAAGGCCAAGGTAGCTTAGCTGGTGCATATTCCCCAATTCATCAGGGAGTGACTGGAGGAAGTTACCATCCAGAAGGAACGTTTGCAAGCTAGGCAGAGAAGACATAAGTTTTTTTTTTTTTTGGTATGATGGTGTTTTATATTCAATCTCAAAGTATTTTAATAAGTGAAACATCCAAATGAAATTAAACAAATAAATCTATACATAGGGGCAAAAGTTACCAGCCAGGAGAGAAGATGGGAATAATTTCCTAACAGGTAAACTACACAGTAATTTTTTAAATATTTATTTTTTACTATTTCTGAAGTGTAGATCCTTGACCACCCCCACAGCTCTCTAAACCATCTCCCTCCCACTGCTCTCCGCCATATTTGTTACTGACAGCCTGTCTGCCAGTAAAAAAAATATTTTTTTCTGTAGGGTAGCCCACCCCTCCAAGATCACCTTTTTCTGTAGTGTAGGGTTACCCCTCCATCTGATTTTGTTCCATAGTGTAGGGCCCCATCCCGCCCTCTCCCTTCATAACTTTTCCATAGTGTAGGGAACCCCGCCCCTCCCTCCCCCACCACGGCTGGGCCGCCTACCTGCCTCCCCTCCTTCCCTCCCAATACTCCCACTCAGCACCAACGGAGGATCATTACAGAGAGTGATAGAGACAGCGTTACTCTCTGTAACAATCAGGGATATGGCTTCATACAGTAGGGGAGCTCAATCAGTGCTCCCTTACCATATGAAGGGAGATGCCTTCTGCCCCTAGCTGCAGTCTCCACTGTCTAAGCTGTGTGTTGGATGAAGGTATTATGTCAACACAGTACTCTGGGCAAAGTACTGTGTGACAAAGTACCTACTTCTAAATGGCGCATGGGGTTAATACGGCTGAACAATCAGACATCGTAAGAGATTAAGCCCTGGCCATGATTATTAAAATGCTTTAACAAAAAGTTATTTGGATTTTGAATCTTCCACCTACTGAAAGCACATTAAACGGACCAAAAATGCAAAAGGAAAATTCTTTAATTTGAAATAGAATTTCTTATTGCAATTTTTTTTTGCATCTAAATATGTGTTTAACCCCTGTGAAGGAGGTAAACCCATAGTTAAAGTCAGCTCAGAGCAACAACGCATTACTTGTCTGTGGCTGATGACACTGTGAGCCAATGATAAGAGGTATATTGGGTTAATACTTTTATACACACTTTTTCATGTCTCCCACTGCTGGAGGAATAGACCCAATTGCATTGCAAGAAAGATTAAGCTCCGTCAAGGTAGGGATGCAGCAAACAGCCATCGGGAAATTACCCAAATTATTGTTTGAAAGGTTGAGGCTCTTTAATTTGGTGAATCTGCCAACAATTAAGAAGATAATAGGTTAGTGGGGGACAAAAATCATATTATAGACTTTAGAGAGAGTATAAAGCGAAACAAAAAATAAACTAAACAATTATGTTTTCTGGGTTTAAACTTAGAAAAAATAAAATGATTAATATATAAAAAAATATATAAAATAATAAAAAGATAACACACACATATGGTGCAATATATTTACAAGAATTCACATTTATTACAAAATTATTCTCAGATATGAAGATATCACACAACTTGTGTTTAACGTCTGTTTAAAGGGATAATTAACCCAATTTTTTTTCATGATTCAGATAGAACATGCAATTTTAAGCAACTGTCTAATTTACTCCTATTATAATTTTTTATTCGTTCTCTTGGTATCTTTATTTGAGAAATCAATTATGTAAATTTTGGAGCCAGCCTATTTTTGGTTCAGCACCATGGGAAGTGCTTGCTGATTGGTGGCTACATTTTTAGCCACCAATCAGCAAGCGCTATCCAGGTGCTGAACCAAAGATGGGCCAGCTCATAAGCTTACTTTCCTGCTTTTTAAAAAGGAAATTTATGCTTACCTGATAAATTTATTTCTTCTACGATATGATGAGTCCACGGATTTCATCCTTACTTGTGGGATATTAACCTCCTGCTAACAGGAAGTGGCAAAGAGCACCACAGCAGAGCTGAATATATAGCTCCTCCCTTCCCTCCACCCCCAGTAATTCGACCGAAGTTAGGCAGAGAAAGGAAAAGCCAAAGGTGCAGAGGTGACTGAAGTTTAACAAAAATATAATATATATACCTGTCTTAAAAATGACAGGGATGGCCGTGGACTCGTCATATCGTAGAAGAAATAAATTTATCAGGTAAGCATACATTTCCTTTTCTTCTACAAGATATGACGAGTCCCTGGATTTCATCCTTACTTGTGGGATACAATACCAAAGCTACACAACACGGATGAAAGGGAGGGACAAGGCAGGAACCTAAACAGAAGGCACCACTGCTTGAAGAACCTCTCTCCCAAAACCAGCCTCAGAAGAAGCAAAAGTATCAAATTTGGAAAAACTGTGAAGAGACGACCAAGTTGCAGCCTTGAAAATCTGTTCAACAGAAGCATTGTTTCATCAAGTCTCCCCAGAAACAAAAAGACTGAACATACCTCAAAGTTGCTTGTAGCAACACACTGTTCTCCACACTGAAGATTTTCTTACACTACCTTCAGCTGCTGTGGGAACCATCATGGATCTTAGAAAACGTTTGCTAAGATCATCAACATCAGGGCAGAAAGATTCCTCACTCTCCCTGAGAAAAATAGTACTCACTGGCACAATTTGAAAATAAAAAATTTCTTGATTGAAGAAACTAAACTAACACCTCACTTTACCTCTTCCTCTTACTATACAGGCAAAGAGAATGACTGGGGTGGAGGGAAGGGAGAAGCTATATATACAGCTCTGCTGTGGTGCTCTTTGCCACTTCCTGTTAGCAGGAGGTTAATATCCCACAAGTAAGGATGAAATCCGTGGACTTGTCATATCTTGTAGAAGAAATAAAGATACCAAGAGAACAAAGAAACATTGATAAGAGTAAATTAGAATGTTGCTTAAAATTGCATGCTCTATCTGAATCATGAAAGAAAAAAAAATGATATGCCTGAGGAAACGATGCAGTGAACGCTGAGAAACGTGCTACTTGTTTTTATATATTCTAATAAGTACTTTTTGTTTTAAAATATAAACTTTTATTTTTTATTTGAGCACTTTTTGGAGTCTTTTTTTCTCTATCAATCACTATTTGGAGCACCAGAGAACCTTTGGCTGGATTATTAGTGTGCTGGATATCTAGTGAGCTGGGCCACTTAAATAGTCCAGTAGGCTTTACTAGCACTATCAGGTGCTTTTCTTAATGTGAGTACCTCTCCACATTTGGGATTTCATTGGGTCGTGGTTGCTCTGTTGACCTGCACTAGGAGGCGCCCTTTCTTTTTGTATTTATTTTAGATCATTGAGTCCCACATTGGTACCGGAAGGAGCAGCCCACTTGCACAGTGTGCACAGTGTCCTGAGACACAGAGTTCTCAGCTTGCTTTTCTATGCATTATCTTTGCCTTGGATATTGTGAGTACCTTATCTCCTTATGTCGGTTTTGATCAATTGGCTACACTAGGAGGCGCCCTTCTTTGTCTCAAGAAAAAAAATTGGGTTGAGTATCCCTTTAAGCATGGGCAAATGAAAAAGCCCAACTGAAACCAGTTAACTTATCATTTTTATTATCTAGGTTAATGTAACCTTTAACTACCACAACTGGCCATCACTATCTATAAAAAATAAATGGCCACCCCTGGTATACGTGTAAGTGCCCAGAAAAGAAAAATTAAGAGGACAACGAAGTGCTTCTGCAGCTTTAGCTACTCTTTTCAGAACCTCATTTATTAGGAAGCAAATGTTATGGTTTACAATTAAAAAGCTACAAGTATGCAATTAATAGCTACTGGGTGTCAAATAAGTAGCTACATAAATGTCAACAATGCCTCATATTTTTGCTTAAAGGGAAAGTCTACTCCAGAAAGGTTAACAACCTAGTTTACCATCTTACCCTCCCCTCACCTTTGCAGCTGACAAACGTCAGATAAATAGGTTACTGTGAAAACCCATGTAAATGTCCTAGAGAGACACTAACTGGAAAAGAGCCAACTAAATGAATCCCTCAAACACAATGCAGACCAAACCATTTAAAAATTTGAGATTCAACACCAAAAATATTCAGCACCACAAAATATAAAAAACAAATTCAGAGCTGCGCACGGAACAAGTGCAATAATAGACACTAATTACAATAATTAAAAGTAGAGTATCACTCCATCAATAGGGTTACAATACATTAAAGGTCTTGAGGTGTTAATATACAAACCAGAAAGGTAGCCCAAATCTTATTATGGTTCCTTTTATCAATACTGGTACATAAGTCTTACATTGAAGTCCCACTTTAAAATGTCCCACATACGTATTTCCAGGAGTATGGGTAATTCACATGGATGTGATGTCTCTGCTTCCTTAGGATAGGATAGCACTCCCTTTAGAAATCACAGGTGCAGCTCCCTCACTCTCCAAGTACTTAAAGGGACACTGAACCCAATTTTTTTTTTCTTTCATGATTCAGATAGAGCATGCAATTTTAAGCAACTTTCTAATTTACTCCTATTATCAATTTGTATTTGTTCTCTTGCTATCTTTATTTGGAAAAAAAGGCATCTAAGCTTTTTTTTTGGTTGAGAACTATGGACAGCACTTTTTTATTGGTGGATAAATTTATCCACCAATCAGCAAGAACAACCCAGGTAGTTCACCAAAAATGGGCCAGCATCTAAACTTAAATTCTTGCATGTCAAATAAAGATACCAAGAGAATGAAGAAAATGTGATAATAGGAGTAAATTAGAAAGTTGTTTAAAATGTCATGCTCTATCTGAATCACGAAAGAAAAAAATTGGGTTCAGCGTCCCTTTAAGGAGTACTTAGCCGAAATAATACTGGGACATAACAGAGAAGCGCATCCTCGATTTAAGGTAAAAAAAGATACAAATTTAATATAGCACATAACCATACGTAATTACTAGAAACAAAAGATAAAAGTGCCTTAAAACAAATATAGTTCGTTTGCGGCTCCGGGCGGCTTTACTGGCAATCCGCTGTGCGTTCGCCCAATCTTTATCCTCCGTTTAAGGCAAATGGTGTTTTGCTTGTAAGCACCTCCCCGCAAGTGACGATACAGCTTTACTCTGATCCCGTCTACGTGTTTCATCTGTCTTACGCTGACTTTCTCAAGACAAATGGATCAGCTGTAGTTTGTGTGGAGGATCCCCTTCCTTAAGTGCCCCTTATGACTCTGCCTCTTCCTGTTACGGACAGCATTACGTATCATGACAACAAACAAGCCCTTAGCCATGTGTCTCTGGTGCGTGTACCGGTTACGGTTTGTCACTTGTTTATCACGAAAGGATAGATTCACTTCTTATCTGTGGAGTCATCTCCATACGGATCATAGGGTACACAGCGCTCGTGATCAGATGCAAGCTCCTCTACTTTTTTAAAGCCCAATAATTGATTTAAAACATCCATATATAAAATCACACATTTCATACTTCATATAGTATAAGTTAAAGGGACAGTATACATTCATTTTAATATAACTGCATGTAATAGACACTACTATAAAGAATAAGATGCACAGATACTGATATAAAAATCCAGTATAAAACTGTTAAAAAAACTTAGAAGCTCTCAGTTTAGCTCTGTTGAAAAGGTAGTTGGAAAGCCCACTGCAAGTGGGAAATAAGACACCCCCCCTTCTTTTGCATATGAAAAGACCCTGTACACAAACAGGAGCAAGCTGGAGAAGGTAGCTGACGGTATTCTCATAAAACTCTGGGGCTTGGTTAGGAGTCTGAAAATCAGAGCAATGTTATTTAAAAATAAGCAAAACTATACACTTAAAAAACAAACAAAAATAACTTTATGGGCTATATAAATAGATCAACTACAAAACATTTATGCAAATAAAAAAATAGTGTATAATGTCCCTTTAATACCATTTAATTGAATCAAAAAATACACCTATATATTAGAAAACATTTTAGCTATGATAAATAGTGGCCATAGTGACACAAAGTCATATATATCTATGTTGTGTGTGTCCCTGCATATTTTTATATAAGTGTGAAACAATTCTATGGTGCCCATTATCGGACCATACCTAGATTAATAACACCCTTAGACAGAAGGAAACTTTAAAGCATGAATGCTTGTAGATTTAAATCGATGTTTAGCCCTTTAGGTGAAAGGCTATCTAATTCCTGAATCCATCTGGTTTCCCTCTGTCTAAGGGTGATGAGTCTTTAGGGTGGGTTCTCACCTGGTGGTATAGCTTCAAGGATACTAATTCGTAAACTACTGGGGTCCTTTCCATGAAGAACCCTAAAATGTTCAGACACACTATGTGTTTTTAAACCTATTTTGATGTTATTAATGTGTTCATAACATCTATTGATCTTCCTCTTAGTTCTCCCTATATAGCATGTGCCTCTACATTTAATAGGCACCTTTTTAGTATTGTTCCAATTCTGTATGGAGTCACGGTTCAATATATGAACACACATACACCAAATGCTGCAACCACATTTGAAGGTTCCTGGTCTGCCTGTGACCCACTGATCAAGGGTGCCAGACTTACTTCTACTATTTATCTTTGGTCCTTTTAATTTAGACGAAGCTAAAAACAAAATTTATGCTTACCTGATAAATGTATTTATCTTGTGGTGTATCCAGTCCACGGATCATCCATTACTTGTGGGATATTCTCCTTCCCAACAGGAAGCTGCAAGAGGATCACCCACAGCAGAGCTGTCTATATAGCTCCTCCCCTAACTGCCCACCCTCAGTTATTCGACCGAAGACAAGCAAGAGAAAGGAGAAACTATAGGGTGCAGTGGTGACTGTAGTTTAAAAATAAAAAACACCTGCCTTAAAATGACAGGGCGGGCCGTGGACTGGATACACCACAAGAGAAATAAATTTATCAGGTAAGCATAAATTTTGTTTTCTCTTGTAAGGTGTATCCAGTCCACGGATCATCCATTACTTGTGGGATACCAATACCAAAGCTATAGGACACGGATGAAGGGAGGGACAAGGCAGGCGCTTAAACGGAAGGCACCACTGCCTGTAAGACCTTTCTCCCAAAAATAGCCTCCGAAGAAGCAAAAGTATCAAATTTATAGAATTTAGAAAAAGTATGAAGCGAAGACCAAGTCGTCGCCTTACAAATCTGTTCAACAGAAGCCTCATTTTTAAAAGCCCATGTGGAAGCTACCGCTCTAGTAGAATGAGCTGTAATTCTTTCAGGAGGCTGCTGGCCAGCAGTCTCATAGGCTAAGCGTATTATACTCCTTAGCCAAAAAGAAAGAGAAGTTGCCGAAGCCTTTTGGCCTCTCCTCTGTCCAGAATAAACAACAAACAATGCAGATGTTTGACGAAAATCTTTAGTATCTTGTAAATAAAACTTTAAAGCATGAACCACGTCAAGATTGTGTAAAAGACGTTCCTTCTTAGAATAAGGATTAGGACACAGTGACTGCACAACAATCTCCTGATTGATATTTTTATTAGATACCACCTTAGGTAGAAACCCAGGTTTGGTACGTAACACTACCTTATCTGCATGGAATTTAGATAAGGGGAATCACATTGTAAAGCAGATAACTCTGAAACTCTTCGAGCCGAGGAGATAGCTACTAAAAACAGAACTTTCCAAGATAAGAGCTTAATATCTATGGAATGCAAAGGTTCAAACGGAACCCCTTGAAGAACCTTAAGAACTAAATTTAAACTCCATGGTGGAGCAACAGGTTTAAACACAGGCTTGATTCTAACCAGAGCCTGACAAAATGCCTGAACATCTGAAACCTCAGCCAGACGTTTGTGCAAAAGAATAGACAGAGCAGAAATCTGTCCCTTTAAGGAACTAGCTGACAAACCCTTCTCCAATCCTTCTTGGAGAAAGGATAATATCTTAGGAATCCTGACCTTACTCCAAGAGTAACCCTTGGATTCACACCAATGAAGATATTTACACCATATCTTATGATAGATTTTCCTGGTGACAGGCTTTCGTGCCTGTATTAAGGTATCAATGACCGACTCGGAGAAACCACGTTTTGATAAAATTAAGCTTTCAATCTCCAAGCAGTCAGACGCAGAGAAATTTGATTTGGATGGTTGAAAGGACCCTGAAGTAGAAGGTCCTGTCTCAGCGCCAGAGTCCATGGTGGAAAGGATGACATGTTCACCAGATCTGCATACCAAGTCCTGCGTGGCCACGCAGGTGCTATCAAAATCACTGATGCGCTCTCCTGCTTGATCTTGGCAATCAGACGAGGGAGCAGAGGAAACGGTGGAAACACATAAGCTAGGTTGAAGGACCAAGGCGCTGCTAGAGCATCTATCAGTGCTGCCTTGGGATCCCTGGACCTGGACACGTAACAAGGAAACTTGAGATCCAGTTCTGGTTTGCCCCAAAGTTGAATCAACTGTGCAAATACCTCCGGATGGAGCTCCCACTCCCCCGGATGAAAAGTCTGACGACTTAGAAAATCCGCCTCCCAGTTCTCTACTCCTGGGATATGGATAGCTGATAGATGGCAAGAGTGAATCTCTGCCCATAGAATTATCTTTGAAACCTCCAACATTGCTAGGGAACTCCTTGTTCCCCCTTGATGGTTGATGTAAGCTACAGTCGTGATGTTGTCCGACTGAAATCTGATGAACCTGACCGCAGCAAGCTGAGGCCAAGTCTGAAGAGTGTTGAATATCGCTCTTAGTTCCAGAATGTTTATCGGAAGGAGTGCCTCCTCCGGAGTCCATGATCCCTGAGCCTTCAGGGAGTTCCAGACTGCACCCCAGCCCAGAAGGCTGGCATCTGTTGTTACTATTGTCCAATCTGGCCTGCGGAAGGTCATACCCTTGGACAGATGGACTTGAGATAGCCACCAGAGAAGAGAATCCCTGGTCTCTTGATCCAGATTTATTAGAGGGGACAAATCTGTGTAATCCCCATTCCACTGACTGAGCATGCAGAGTTGCAGCGGTCTGAGATGTAGACGGGCAAACGACACCATATCCATTGCCGCTACCATTAAGCCGATTACTTACATACACTGAGCCACCGAAGGGCGAGAAGTAGAAGAACACGGCAGGAATTTAGAAGTTTTGACAACCTGGCCTCTGTCAGGTAAGTCTTCATTTCTACAGAATCTATCAGAGTTCCCAGGAAGGAAACTCTTGTGAGAGGGGATAGAGAACTCTTTTCTTCGTTCACTTTCCACCCATGAGACCTCAGGAAAGCCAGAGCAATGTCCATATGGGACTTGGCAATTTGAAAATTCAACGCCTGTATCAGAATGTCGTCTAGGTAAGGGGCTACTGCTATACCCCGCGGCCTTAGGACCGCCAAGAGTGACCCCAGAACCTTTGTAAAGATTCTTGGTGCCGTGGCTAACCCAAAGGGAAGAGCCACAAACTGGTAATGCCTGTCTAGGAAGGCGAACCTGAGAAACGGATGATGATCTCTGTGTATCGGAATGTGAAGATATGCATCCTTTAAATCCACGGTAGTCATATACTGACCCTCCTGGATCATAGGAAGGATGGTTCGAATAGTCTCCATCTTGAAGGATGGAACTTTGAGAAATTTGTTTAGGATCTTGAGATCTAAGATTGGTCTGAAGGTTCCCTCTTTCTTGGGAACCACAAACAGATTTAATAGAAGCCTTGCCCCTGTTCCTCCTTTGGAACTGGGTGGATCACTCTCATAACTAGGTCTTGAACACAATGTAAGAATGCCTCTCTCTTTATCTGGTTTGCAGATAATTGTGAGAGGTGAAATCTTCCTTTTGGGGAAGAAGCTTTGAATTCCAGAAGGTATCCCTGAGACACAATTTCCAACGCCCAGGGATCCTGGACATCTCTTGCCCAAGCCTGGGCGAAGAGAGAAAGTCTGCCCCCTACTATATCCGGTACCAGATCAGGGGCTGATCTTTCATGCTGTCTTAGAGGCAGCAGCAGGCTTCTTGGCCTGCTTTCCTTTGCTCCAGACCGGCTTGGACTGGGCAAAATTTCCCTCCTGTTTTATATTAGAGGAAGTTGAAGCTGCTTTTCCTCCAGTAATATCAGAAATGATCTCCTTGAAGGGAATGTTGAGAAGCTTAGACTTTGAAGTAACGTCAGCTGACCAGGATTTAAGCCATAGCGCCCTACGCGCCTGAATAGCAAAACCTGAGTTCTTAGCCGTTAGTTTGGTTAAATGAACAACGGCATCAGAAACAAATGAATTGGCTAGCTTAAGGGCTTTAAGCTTGTCAAGGATATCATCCAATGGGGTTTCTACCTGTAGAGCCTCTTCGAGAGACTCAAACCAGAAGGCCGCAGCAGCAGTGACGGGGGCAATGCATGCAAGGGGCTGGAGAATAAACCCTTGTTGAATAAAAACATTTTTTTTTAATTTTTATTTTTTTTAAGGTAACTCTCTAATTTTTTGTCCATTGGATCTAGAAAAGCACAACTGTCCTCGACAGGGATAGTGGTACGCTTAGCTAGAGTAGAAACTGCTCCCTCCACCTTAGGGACCGTCTGCCATAAGTCCCGTGTAGCGGCGTCTATAGGAAACATCTTTTTAAAAACAGGAGGGGGAGAGAACGGTACACCTGGTCTATCCCATTCCTTAGTAATAATTTCAGAAAACCTTTTAGGGATTGGAAAAACATCAGTGTAAGTAGGTACTGCATAGTATTTATCCAATCTACATAATTTCTCTGGGACTACAATAGTGTCACAGTCATCCAGAGTTGCTAAAACCTCCCTGAGCAATACGCGGAGGTGTACAAGCTTAAATTTAAATGTAGACATATCAGAATCAGAGTGAAGTATCTTCCCTGAATCAGAAAAATCACCCACAGATTGAAGCTCCCCTGCTTCAGCTTCAGTATAATGTGAAGGTGTATCAGACCTAGCTACTAAAGCGTCAGAGAGCTCTGTATTTATTCTATTCCCAGAGCTGTTTCGCTTTCCTTGCAATCCTGGCAGTTTAGATAATACCTCTGTAAGGGTATGATTCATAACTGCCGCCATGTCTTGCAAGGTATACGCAATGGGCGCGCTAGAAGTACTAGGTGTCCCCTGAGCGGGATTTATAGAATCTGACACGTGGGGAGAGTTAGCCGGCATAACTTCCTCCCTGTCAATTTCTTCTGGTGATAAATTTTTTAAAGCCAGAATATGGTCTTTATAATTTATAGTAAGATCAGTGCATTTGGTACACATTCTAAGAGGGGGTTCCACAATGGCTTCTAAACATAATGAACAATGAGTTCCCTCTATGTCAGACATGTTTAAACAGACTAGTAATGAGACCAGCAAGCTTGGAAAACACTTTAATAACTGTGAACAAGCAAAAAATAAAAACGGTACTGTGCCTTTAAGAGAAAAAAACAATCACAGAAACTGCTAAAAACAGTTAAAAACAAGAAAATAGAGAGACGCACTAAACTGAGACAGAACAAAAGCTAGAAAAACTTCCATGCTTGTCCACAAGGCCAGTGCCACTTAGTGTGCAGTGTCTTTTAGCACATTATGCCTTTCATAGAGAAAAAATATCCTGTAGCATATCAGTCTGACCCTGCCCAATGACAGTCCAGCACCGAAATACCAGGCAATTCTTCTCTGAACAAGAGAAAACAACAAACCCTCATCAGTGAGGTGCAGTTGCATCTCTCTAGGGCATATGTGCAAGGAGTCCACGTCTGGTTTCCCCTTTTTACTCAGGAAGACCTAAGAGTAATTTGCATAAAAACAAGAAAATAGAGAGAGACGCACTAAACTGAGATAGAACAAAATCTAGAAAAACTTCCATGCTTGTCCACAAGGCCAGTGCCACTCTGAGGCAGACAAACAAGAGAATAAAGAATATTAGATGGGATAAGGGGGATAAGGGGGGATAATGAGACATTGAAGGTATTGAAACAATTAGATTCCTCTAGAAAAGTGGTGGATTCCCAGACTGCATGCATTGAAGATTTGTTAGAAGTAAGCATTCATGACATAGAAGATGAAATTATACATAGCAAATTTAAACGTCCCTCCTCATTTAATCCCATTCACACACTGTACTGTATACTGACTGAGGAACTTAATAACTATTTTGACTCAGGGAGTAACAACAGGAAATTCAAATATAGAGATAATTTGAGTTTAAATGTAAGAAAATCCCTGAGTAAATTAAAAGATGACGATCAGTTGATTATTAGGCAGGGGGACAAAGGGGAAGTGTTAGTAGTCCAGAACAGAGAGGACTAGTTAGGTGAAGCACATTGGCTGTTAAAGGAGACAACCACCTATATACTAAGTTGCACAAAGATCCCACTCTGGATTTCAATAAAAGTCTCCTGAAGTTGATTACGGAGGCAAAAAATTATGGAAAACTCAACAATGACGAATTTGGCGAAATATATTTATAATCCTCATCCTAAAATACAATTTTTTTTACCATATTCCAAAAATCCACAAAGACAATATACACCCCCCCCCCCCCCCCCCCACCGGCCGGCCGGCCCATCATTTCCAGCATAGATTCCATCACTAACAACTTATCCATTTATGTAGACTCATACATGCAACCCATGGTCAAGCAGATCAGATCATATATCAAAGACACTTTGGAAGTTATTAATAAACTGGAAGGTATGCAATGGGATGAGGCATATATCTGGATGACTTGTGACGTGATGGCTCTTTACACCAATATTCCCCATGAAAAGGGTGTGGAAGCTTTAAGATACATGGGGAAGAAAAGTAGCATGTCCAACAAGCATTTGGAATTTTTGGAAAATGGTATAAAGTTTATTTTGAACCACAATTATTTTTGTTTCGATAAAGTCTTCTACAGGCAGATACAAGGGACCGACATGGGCACTTCCATGGCGCCGTCCTACGCAATTTTATATATGGCCATATTCGAGGAAGAGATGATTTGGAATAAAAACCATTTTAAAAATAATGTCATCAGGTATTTTAGATATATTGACAACATCATTATAGTCTGGCATGGTGATGAAAGAAAAGTCTTCGATTTTGTGAAATACATTAAAGGGCCATGATACCCAAATGTTTGAAACATTTGAAAAAAAAAAAAAAGCTGACTAGAAAATATCACCTGAACATCTCTATGTAAAAAAGAAAGATATTTTACCTCAAAATGTCCTAAGTATTCATACCCCATTGTAATAGACTTTAAGCAGCAAATCAGTATGTCTGTCCCGGAACAGGCAAGGGAGTGAGCCTCGTGCACACATGTTATTTCCCTATTCAGTTTAAGGAAGTTTACTATGAAATCTCATGAGATCACAGTAAAAGATGTCATGACCTCAGCACTGATTATGCCGATTGGCTGCAGTAAATTTCTTCAGGGGTTTTTTTGTTTTGTTTTTTACCTGCATCTGGACAGCAGCTGAAGTATCATTTTTTTACAAATTGTGAGGTAAAATAACATAATTTATGCTTACCTGATAAATTTATTTCTCTTGTAGTGTGTTCAGTCCACGGGTCATCCATTACTTATGGGATATATTCTCCTTCCCAACAGGAAGTTGCAAGAGGATCACCCAAGCAGAGCTGCTATATAGCTCCTCCCCTCACATGTCATATCCAGTCATTCGACCGAAACAAGACGAGAAAGGAGAAACTATAGGGTGCAGTGGTGACTGGAGTTATAATTTAAAATTTAGAACCTGCCTCAAATAGACAGGGCGGGCCGTGGACTGAACACACTACAAGAGAAATAAATTTATCAGGTAAACATAAATTATGTTTTCTCTTGTTAAGTGTGTTCAGTCCACGGGTCATCCATTACTTATGGGATACCAATACCAAAGCCAAAGTACACGGATGATGGGAGGGACAAGGCAGGAACATTAAACAGAAGGAACCACTGCCTGTAGAACCTTTCTCCCAAAAACAGCCTCCGAAGAAGCAAAAGTGTCAAATTTGTAAAATTTGGAAAAAGTATGAAGTGAAGACCAAGTTGCAGCCTTGCAAATCTGTTCAACAGAGGCCTCATTCTTAAAGGCCCAGGTGGAAGCCACAGCTCTAGTGGAATGAGCTGTAATTCTTTCAGGAGGCTGCTGTCCAGCAGTCTCATAGGCTAAGCGTATTATGCTACGAAGCCAAAAAGAGAGAGAGGTAGCCGAAGCCTTTTGACCTCTCCTCTGTCCAGAGTAAACGACAAACAGAGAAGAAGTTTGTCGAAAATCTTTAGTTGCCTGTAAGTAGAACTTCAGGGCACGGACCACGTCTAGATTATGCAAAAGACGTTCCTTCTTTGAAGAAGGATTAGGACATAAGGATGGAACAACAATCTCTTGATTGATATTCTTGATAGAAACAACCTTAGGTAAAAACCCAGATTTAGTACGCAGGACTATCTTGTCTGAATGAAAAATCAGATAAGGAGAATCACAATGTAAGGCAGATAACTCAGAGACTCTTCGAGCCGAGGAAATAGCCATCAAAAACAAAACTTTCCAAGATAAAAGCTTAATATCAATGGAATGAAGGGGTTCAAACGGAACACCCTGAAGAATTTTAAGAACCAAGTTTAAGCTCCACGGAGGAGCAACAGCTTTAAACACAGGCTTAATCCTAGCCAAAGCCTGACAAAAAGCCTGGACGTCTGGATTCTCTGCCAGACGCTTGTGTAAAAGAATAGACAGAGCAGAAATCTGTCCCTTTAGTGAACTAGCGGATAAGCCCTTTTCTAAACCCTCTTGTAGAAAAGACAATATCCTAGGAATCCTAACCTTACTCCATGAGTAACTCTTAGATTCACACCAATATAAATATTTATGCCATATCTTGTGGTAAATTTTTCTGGTAACAGGTTTCCGAGCCTGTATTAATGTATCAATAACCGAATCCGAAAACCCCCGCTTTGATAGAATCAAGCGTTCAATTTCCAAGCAGTCAGCCTCAGAGAAATTAGGTTTGGATGGTTGAAAGGACCCTGAATTAGAAGGTCCTGCCTCAGGGGTAGAGAACATGGTGGACAGGACGACATGTCCACTAGGTCTGCATACCAGGTCCTGCGTGGCCACGCAGGCGCAATCAGAATCACCGATGCTCTCTCCTGTTTGATCCTGGCAATCAGTCGAGGTAGCATCGGAAAAGGTGGAAACACATAAGCTATGTTGAAAACCCAAGGGGCTGCTAGTGCATCTACCAGCACCGCTCCCGGGTCCCTGGACCTGGATCCGTAACAAGGAAGCTTGGCGTTCTGGTGAGATGCCATGAGATCCAGATCCGGTTTGCCCCAACGAAGAATCAGTTGAGCAAATACCTCCGGGTGAAGTTCCCACTCCCCCGGATGAAAAGTCTGGCGACTTAGAAAATCCGCCTCCCAGTTCTCCACGCCTGGGATGTAGATCGCTGACAGGTGGCAAGAGTGAGACTCTGCCCAGCGAATAATCTTCGAGACTTCCAACATCGCTAGGGAACTCCTGGTTCCAACTTGATGATTGATGTAAGCCACAGTCGTGATGTTCTCCGACTGAAATCTGATGAACCTCAGTGTTGCTAACTGAGGCCAAGCTAGAAGAGCATTGAATATTGCTCTTAATTCTAGAATGTTTATTGGGAGGAGTTTCTCCTCCTGAGTCCACGATCCCTGAGCCTTCAGGGAGTTCCAGACTGCTCCCCAGCCTAGGATGCTGGCATCTGTTGTTACAATCGTCCAATCTGGTCTGCGAAAAGTCATTCCTTTGGACAGATGAACCCGTGATAACCACCAGAGAAGAGAATCTCTGGTCTCCTGGTCCAGATTTAGCAAAGGGGACAGATCTGAGTAATCCCCGTTCCATTGACTTAGCATGCATAGTTGCAGCGGTCTGAGATGTAGGCGCGCAAATGGCACTATGTCCATTGCCGCGACCATTAAGCAGATTACTTCCATGCACTGAGCTACTGATGGGCTTGGAATGGAGTGAAGAACACGGCAAGCATTGAGAATCTTTGATAACCTGGACTCAGTCAGGTAAATCCTCATCTCTACAGAATCTATAAGAGTCCCTAGAAAGGGGACCCTTGTGAGTGGTAACAGAGAACTCTTTTCCACGTTCACTTTCCACCCATGCGACCTCAGAAATGCTAGAACTATCTCTGTATGAGACTTTGCAGTTTGAAAACTTGACGCTTGTATCAGAATGTTGTCTAGGTACGGAGCCACCGCTATGCCTCGTGGTCGTAGTACCGCCAGAAGAGAGCCCAGAACCTTTGTAAAAATTCTCGGGGCCGTAGCTAATCCAAAGGGAAGCGCTACAAACTGGTAATGCCTGTCTAGAAAGGCAAACCTTAGGTACCGATAATAATCTTTGTGAATCGGTATGTGAAGGTAGGCATCCTTTAAATCCACTGTGGTCATATATTGACCCTCTTGGATCATGGGTAGGATGGTCCGAATGGTTTCCATCTTGAACGATGGAACCCTTAGGAATTTAAGATTTTTAAATCTAAGATTGGTCTGAAGGTTCCCTCTTTCTTGGGAACCACAAACAGATTTGAATAAAAACCCCTGCCCCTGTTCCGTCCGCGGAACTGGGTGGATCACTCCCATTACTAAGAGGTCTTGTACACATTGTAGAAATGCCTCTTTCTTTACTAGGTTTGTTGATAACCTTGACAGATGAAACCTCCCTTGTGGAGGAGAAGTTTTGAAATCCAGAAGGTATCCCTGAGATATAATCTCCAACGTCCAGGGATCCTGTACATCTCTTGCCCAAGCCTGGGCGAAGAGAGAGAGTCTGCCCCCCACTAGATCCGTCTCCGGAAAGGGGGCCCTGACTTCATGCTGTCTTAGGGGCGGAAGTAGGCTTTCTGGCCTGCTTGCCCTTGTTCCATGACTGGTTGCCTTTCCAACCCTGTCTGTAACGAGCAGTAGTTCCTTCCTGTTTTGGAGCGGAGGAAGTTGATGCTGCCCCTGCCTTGAAATTACAAAAGGCACGAAAATTAGACTGTTTGGCCTTTGATTTGGCCCTGTCCTGAGGAAGGGTGTGGCCCTTACCTCCAGTAATGTCAGCAATAATTTCCTTCAAGCCGGGCCCGAATAAGGTCTGCCCTTTGAAAGGAATGTTTAGTAATTTAGATTTAGAAGTTACATCTGCTGACCAGGATTTAAGCCAAAGCGCTATGCGCGCCTGTATGGCGAATCCGGAATTTTTAGCCGTAAGTTTGGTTAAATGCACTACGGTATCCGAAACAAACGCATTAGCCAGCTTAAGGGTTCTAATCTTGCTCAAAGACTCATCCAATGGTGCTGTGCGAATCGCCTCTTCCAGAGACTCAAACCAGAATGCCGCTGCAGCAGTGACAGGCGCAATGCATGCAAGAGGCTGTAATATAAAACCTTGTTGAACAAACATTTTCTTAAGATAACCCTCTAATTTTTTATCCATTGGATCTGAGAAAGCACAGCTATCCTCCACCGGGATAGTGGTACGCTTGGCTAAAGTAGAAAATTGCTCCCTCCACCTTAGGGACCGTCTGCCATAAGTCTCGTGTGGTGGCGTCTATAGGGAACATTTTTCTAAATATCGGAGGAGGGGAAAAAGGCACACCGGGTCTATCCCACTCCTTACTAATAATCTCTGTAAGCCTCTTTGGTATAGGAAAAACGTCAGTACACACCGGCACCGCGTAGTATTTATCCAGCTTACATAATTTCTCTGGGATTGCCACCGTGTCACAATCATTCAGAGCCGCTAACACCTCCCCTAGCAACACGCGGAGGTTCTCAAGCTTAAATTTAAAATTTGAAATTTCTGAATCCGGTCTCCCCGACTCAGAACCGTCACCCACAGAATGAAGCTCTCCGTCCTCATGTTCTGCAAATTGTGACGCAGTATCAGACATGGCTCTCGTGTCATCGGCGCGCTCTGTCCTTAACCCAGAACTGTCGCGCTTGCCTCTTAACTCGGGCATATTGTATAATACTTCTTTCATAACATTAGCCATATCATGTAAAGTGATTTGTAAGGGCCTTGATGTACTTGGCGCCTCAATCTCACGCACCTCCCGAGCGGGAGACGAAGGTACTGACACGTGAGGAGAGTTAGACGGCATAACTGCCCCCTCGTTGTCTGGTGATAATTTTTTTATCGGTACAGATTGACTTTTCAAAGTAATATCAATACAATAGGTACACATATTTCTATTGGGCTCCACAACGGCTTTTAAACATAATGAACAAGCAGATTCCTCTGTATCAGACATGTTTAAACAGACTAGCAATGAAGCTAACAAGCTTGGAAATTACTTTCAATAAGTTTGCAAGCAACATAAAAAACGCTGCAGCGCTTTTTTAAAAAAAAACACAATTGAATAACAAAGAACTAATTCAGTGATAGTCAACAATTCTTTAAATGTATTAATTAGCAGAGGATTGCACCCATTAGCAACAGGATGATTAACCCCTCAGTACCCAAAAAAACGGATATCAAATTAATATTAAACGTTTTTATCACAGTCTAACACACTGTCACAGGTCTGCTGTGACTGATTACCTCCCTCAAAAACGAATTTTGAAGATCCCTGAGCTCTCTAGAGACGTCCTGGATCAAGGAGGAAGAATCAGGAAGACTGTGCTAGAATTTTAACTGAGCAACAAGGCGCTAAAAAAAGGCCCCTCCCGCTCATTTACAACAGTGGGAGACCTGATATAACTGTTTCTATGCAGAAATATACGTTAGCCATGTGGAAAAAAAGAGAAAAAAAATCATGCCCAAAAGGATTTATCGCCAAAGTACCTCACAAAACGAATAACATGCCAGTAAACGTTTTGAAAATAAACTTCTTTAAATGTCATGCAAAGTTATCACTAAGCCTGCAACCAGTCGCTACCACTGCAGATAAGGCTTAAGCATTATTTCAGTATTAACAGTATTTTCTCAGTCAAATTCTAGTCCCTAGAAAATAACTCTACTGTGCATACATTTATCAGCCTGATACCAGTCACTACTACTGCATTTAAGGCTGTACTTACATCATACGGGTAACAGCAGTATTTTCTTAGTCAATTCCATTCCCAGAAAATATTGTACTGCACATACCTCATTTGCGGGGGACCCCGCATGCTATTTCCATGTTCTGAAGTTTCCCCACTCCTCAGAATGTCGAGAACAGCCAGTGGATCTTAGTTACGCCTGCTAAGATCATAGAAAACGCAGGCAGTTTCTTCTTCCAAATACTGCCTGAGATAGAAAAAACAGCACACTCCGGTGCCATTTAAAATAACAAACTTTTGATTGAAGAATAATTAAGTAAAAACTCCAACTCCTCCCGCGACCTCCTTCTTTGTTGAGGGTTGCAAGAGAATGACTGGATATGACATGTGAGGGGAGGAGCTATATAGCAGCTCTGCTTGGGTGATCCTCTTGCAACTTCCTGTTGGGAAGGAGAATATATCCCATAAGTAAAGGATGACCCGTGGACTGAACACACTTAACAAGAGAAATCTTCCTTTTTAACATAGAGATGTTCAGGTGATATTTTCCTGTCAGCTTTTTACAGTTATACTGCATCACTTTCAAGTGATTTAGCATATAGGTATTATATCCCTTTAATGGTAATGAGTTTAATTTAACCTTCTCAGAGAAAGTTTTGAGGGACAAAATAGAATTCTTACATGTTGAGCTCTTTGTAGACATTAGTTCAAATACAGTTATGGTGAGAAATATCAAAAAACCTACTGATAGTAATGGCTTCCTTAATGCTAAAAGTAGGCACATGAGAAAATGGAAAGAGAACATTCCTTTTGGGCAATTACCCCGAATCCGTTGGAATTCGACAAACGAGGGAGATAACCGAGGAGTAGAGTCAAACAATACAGTAAGATATACACATTTGTTTATGGTCTGTTTATGGTCTATCCTGTGGCCTGATCTATATAGGGGGAACTAAGAGGAAGATCAAGAGATGATGTTATGAACACATCAACAACATCAAAATAGGTTTAAAAACACAGTGTGTCTGAACATTTTAGGGTCCATCATGGAAAAGACCCCAGTAGTTTACGAATTTGTATCCTTGGAAGCTATACCACCGGGTGAGAACCCACACCAGAGACTCATCACCCTTAGACAGAGGGAAACAAGATGGATTCAGGAATTAGATAACCTTTCACCTAAAAGGCTTAACATTGATTTAGATCTACAAGCATTCATGCTTTAAAGTTTCCTTCTGTCTAAGGGTGTTATTAATCTAGGTATGGTCCGATAAAGGGCACCATAGAATTGTTTCACACTTACATAAAATATGCAGGGGGGCACAACATAGATATATATGTCTGTGTCACTATGGCCGCTATTTATCATAGCTAAAATGTTTTCTAATATATAGGTGTATTTTTAGATTCATTTAAATGTTATTAACGTACTATATGAAGTATGAAATGTGTGATTTTTATAAATGAATGTTTTAAATCAATTATTGGGCTTTAGAAAGTAGCAGAGCTCGCATTTGGTCACGAGCGCTGTGATCACTATAATCTAAGAGTAACTAGTACCCTATGATCCGTATTTGTTATAAGGCACTTTTATCATTTGTTTGTATTAAGTACATATGGTTATGTGCTCTAATAAATTTGTATCTTTTTTTACCTTGAATCGAGGAAGCGCTTCTCTGTTCTTATGTTCCAGTACCCCAAAAGATATACCGCAAAAAATGAACACAATACAACACTGCAATATTTCATATTTGTACAAAAGTATTTATAACTTAACGTAATTTTAGCACCAATAACCCTCCAAAAAGTACCACTTGATCTAAATCGCAAGAAAAAAAATATTTAAAGGGACAGTCTACTCCACTACTACTACTTTTTTTTTTTTTTTAAAAAGATAGATAATCCCTTTTATTACCTATTCCCCAGTTTTGAATAACCAACACATTTATATTAATATATTTTTTACCTGTGCAATTAACTTGTATCTAAGCCTCTGCAGACTGCCCCCTTATTTCAGTTCTTTTGACAGACATGCATTTTAGCCAATCAATGCTGATTTATAAATAACTCCACGAGAGTGAGCACAATGTTATCTATATGGCACACATAGTGCAGTCTAGCTGTGAAAAATGCTCTGAGATAAGAGGCGGCCTTCAAGGTCTAAGAAATTAGCATATGAGCCTACCTAGGTTTAGCTTCCAACAAAGAATACCAAAAAAACAAAGCAAATTTGATGATGAAAGTAATTTGGAAAGTTGTTTTAAATTGCATGCACTATCTGAATAATGAAAGTTTAATTTTGACTAGACTGTCCATTTAAAGGGACATAATACTCATATGCTAAATCACTTGAAACTGATGCAGTAGAACTGTAAAAAGCTGACGGGAAAATATAACCTGAGCATCTCTATGTAAAAAAGGAAGATATTTTACCTCACAATCTCCTCAGCTCAGCAGAGTAAGTTCTGTGTAAAAAGTTATACTTAGCTGCAGCCCAGCTGCAGGTAAAAAAAAAAATAATAAAAAATGAAGAAATGAACAGGAGCCAATCAGCATCAGCAGTGCTGAGGTCATGAACTCTTTTACTGTGATCTCATGAGATTTGACTTAACTCTCATGAGATTTCATTGTAAACTTCCCTAAACTGAATAGGGATATAAGATGAGAGTGCACGAGGCTCATCCCTTCAGCTGTCCTGGGACAGACATACTGATTTGCTGCTTAGAAATCCTTTAAAACAAATATCTTTTTTTTTTATATAAAGATGCTCAGGTGATATTTTCTAGTCAGCTTTTTACAGCTATGCTGCATCACTTTCAAGTGTTTAAACATTTGGGTTTTATGGCCCTTTAATGTTTACTTTGCTGCCTGATCACTGTGAGCCACAATGACTGAGTAAGCATAACCATGAAAGATATGGCACATTTCCATGTTAGTCAGACATACCAACAGGTCACTTGGAACCTGTCCTCACTTTGCCTTATCAGTGGTTGAAAAAGGATATATTTATAGGTTTTTTTATTTATTTATTTTTATTGCAACATTTTCCAGAACATAAAAACCAATCCAGGAGGAAGTGAACAAAAAGGCATGGTATACAAGTCTGCTTAATGTGCAAGTATAGCCAGATCTTTTTCTGTTGCTTGACAACCACAGGGAACCCTAAAGGAGATGAGAGTGAGGAAGGAAGACTGTTTTGCAAGTATCAGACATTGAATAAGCCTAAGCATGAATGGCTTGCAGACACTGAATGAAAGGGTCTTTGTCGCTTTTACATTAATGGAAGGAAGCAGTCTTTCAAAGTGGTGTGCCTTGCGTTTGTGATCAGTTTCCCAAACTGCTAATGACTTATCCTACTGTTTGTGGTTTTTAAAATCCTCAGCTCTGGCTATATTTTGGAAGCACCTTGTAACAGAATGTTATATCACTAATGGTTAGGTATTGAAAGCCAGCTACATTAAACCTCTGCGACACACAGACGTTAGTATGCGACAAGCAGATGGCAGGTGTAAATTAAATTATTAAAATTAAGGATTTTTGTCTTTTGGATAATTAATTTACAAAATGCATACATGCCATAATTCTCTCACAGGGTATATGTGAGAGAATTAAAATATTATTTTTATTCTGCTACAAGTGTGTGAACAGTCTAACACTTTTCTTGGATCTATGGACAGTTCTGACAGTGGCCGTAAGTTTTTTATGGAAGCTCTAGTTAGTCAAAATGGATGTGTGACCCCAGAGGTTATCAGTCATATTTTCTCTTCAATACTATACAGCTTTGCTCATTTGACTTAGACTGCGGTTTATGGCTAGTAACAACTGTAAATTTGGCTAGGAAAGTGTACTAAGATATAAGTCTGTTCACTGCAGCAAAACCCTGCTCGAACTTCTCCAACTTCAACCAATTGTTCACACACACTTTATCAATGTTTTACCCAGAATGATTTCCTTGTTCATGTAATCTAGTCTGTTGCACCACGCATTAGTCCCCAAACTGGCTCTCAACTTCAATAATGAAAAACAAATTATGCTTACCTGATAATTTCATTTCCATCGAGAGGATGGCTCAATTCATTACTATTGGGAATTAAGAACCCGGCCACCAGTAGGAGGCAAAGACAACCCAGCCAAAGGCTTAAATACCTCCTCCACTTCCCTTATCCCCCAGTCATTCTGCCGAGGTAACCAGGAACAGTAGGAGAAATATCAGGGTAAAAAAGGTGCCAGAAAGAATAAATTTAGGGCCGCCCAACGGAGATACAGGCGGGAGCCGTGGACTCTCCTCCCCTCGATGGAAATTAAATTATCAGGTAAGCATAATTTATGTTTTCCATCTAAAGGGGAGGAGAGTCCACGGCTTCATTCATTACTATTGAGAACATATACCCAAGCTCTAGAGGACACTAAATAAAACCAGGAGGGTAAAAAGGCGGACCCTAATCTGAGGGCACCACAGCCAGCAAAACCTAAAGTACTAAGTTTAAGCTCCAAGGCGGAGCCGACTGTCTAAAGACAGGCCTGATTCTAGACAGAGCCTGAACAAAAGATTGAATGTCAGGGAGCTCAGCGAGTCTCCTATGCAAAAAAACTGATAATGCTGAAATCTGTCCCTTTAAGGAACTAGCGGCAAGACCCTTCTCCAAACCATCTTGGAGAAAGGAGAGCATCCTGGATACCTTCACCTTATGCCAAGGATATCCATGCTTCTCACACCAGGACAAGTCCTCCACACCTTATGGTAGATGCGACGAGTGACTTGCTTCCTTGCCTGAATTAGAGTATTAATCACACTTTCAGAAAAGCCTCTCTTGGGTAAGACTAGGCGTTCAATCTCCACGCAGTCAGCCTCAGAGAATCTAGAACGGCGTCTGAACTAGGATGTCGTCCAGGTAAGGCGCCACCGCAATGCCCCTGGATCTCGCCACTGCAAGCAGCGCCCCCAGAACCTTTGTGAAGACTCTCGGGGCCGTCGCCAGACCAAAAGGAAGAACCAAAAACTGGAAGTGTTGGCCCAAAAATGCAAATCTTAGGAATCTGAAGTGGTCCCTGTGGATTGGCACATGAAGGTAAGCGTCCTTCAAATCTATAGTCGTCATGAACTGCCCCTCTTGAACTAGGGGCAGAATAGATCTGATCGTTTCCATTTTGAACAATGGAACACTTAGAAACTTGTTTAAACACTTTAGGTCCAGAAACGGGCGGAACTTGCCCTCCTTCTTTGGAATCACAAAAAAGGTTGGAATAGTACCCTAGAGAGAGGCGAGATCTCTTACACACTCTAGAAAGGCCTCT
This sequence comes from Bombina bombina, assembly GCF_027579735.1. Lineage (NCBI taxonomy): Eukaryota > Metazoa > Chordata > Amphibia > Anura > Bombinatoridae > Bombina > Bombina bombina. Next base: position 678,011,492 of record NC_069503.1, read on the forward strand.
CTCTTCTCTGGTCTTACAGGAGGAATCTGCCCTTGGGCGGGTGGGATCTGAACCTTCTTCTGTAACCCTGGGAGACAACTTCTGGAACCCAAGGGTCCTGAACGTCCTGCAACCATGCGTCTGAGAACAGAGATAATCTGCCCCTATGTGATCCGGAGACCGGTCGGGGGCCGCCCCTTCATGTTGATTTTGTCTCAGCAGGCTTCTTGCTCTGCTTAGACTTGTTCCAAGATTGATCTGGCTTCCAAGATCCCTTAGACTGGTCCGCTTTTGCGGCAGGTTGCTGGCGCTGGGCCTTATCCGCATGAAAGGGATGAAAAGTAGATCCTTTAGGCTTAGCCTTCTTATCCTGTGGTAGGAAAGCTCCCTTGCCTCCCGTAACCGTGGATATAATCTAATCCAATCCTGGACCGAACAGGATCATTCCTTGAAAAGGCAAGGACAACAGCCTTGCCTTAGAGGTCATGTCCGCAGACCAAGATTTTAGACACAGAGCCCTGCGCGCTAAAACAGAAAAACCTGACAACTTAGCATTCAGGCGTATAATTTGCATATTGGCATCGCAGATGAAAGAATTGGCGATCTTCAGAGCCTTAATCTTCTCCTGTATTTTGTCGATGGATGTCTCCCCCTCGACCATTTCACACAGGGATTCACACCAATACGTTAGCTGCTGCTGGCTGAAAAACAAACCATGTGTGCTGAAACAACTTTCTCTACATGTTTTCCAGCTTTTTATCCATGGGCTCTTTAAACGACGAACTATCCTTGAGGGGAATAGTCGTCCGCTTCGTGGGCGTAGAGATAGCCCCACCCACCTTAGGGATGGTCCCCCACAGCTCAAGCGGAGAGTCCGGAACGGGAAACAGTTTTTTTTAAACGAAGAAGGAAAAAGGAAGAATCTAATCACTTCCCCAAAAACGGCTTCCAGAGAAGCAAAAACGTCAAATTTGTAAAACTTTGTAAAAGTGTATAAGGAGGACCAAGTCAAGCAAATCAAGCTCCTCAACCAAAAAAGACAAAGAAGCAGCAGAGGCCCTTTGCCCCTTGTGCTTCCCAGAATACACCACGAAAAGAGATGTAGACTGTCTCAAATCCTTTGTAGCCTGAAGATAGAACTTCAAGGCACGAACCACATCCAAGTTATGAAGTAACCTCTCCTTTGAAGAAGGGTTAGGACACAAAGAAGGAACTATTTCCTGATTGATGTTACGGTTAGACACCACCTTGGGGAGAAACCCCAACCCAGTGCGAAGTACAGCCTTATCCGCATGAAACACCAGATAAGGAGGGTCACATTGCAAGGCAGCTAGTTCAGATACTCTACGTGCCGATGCAATCGCCAACAGGAAGAGAACCTACCAGGACAGAATCTTAATGTCTATGGAATGCATAGGTACAAAAGGATGACACAGACTCCGATCCAGAAGGGGCCTCCTCCGAAGAGTCGGAGTGGGCCCCATCCTCGTATAGAGACTCTGGATCTCCCATCGGCGAGGACAAACCCTGGGCCGGGCCACTATGATAAACCCTAAGCTTCCGCTTAGCAGAACGTGGTAAGGCATGGATCACTTTCGAAACCGCCGATTCAGTTGGTCCGCAAAGTCTGAAGGCCAACAAATCCCGAAGGAGTAATGGTAGGACCCCATAGTGCTGCATGTGCAATCGGAGATGAATGTTGGGAACGCACCTCCTGGGACGAAGAACCCTCAGAGGTGGACGGCTCAGTAGTACTAGACATCCGTTTACATTTAGATGCTGTAACTTTATCAAGGCATGTGGAACATAGTTGAGCAGGCTAATCTACCTCCTCACAATAAACACAGGAATGAGACTTTATTAAGGAAGGGGAGCCTTCCAACATGTTAGAGTCCTCCATCGCTTGCACGCTTGGATAGACTAACTTTATTGATTAAAAAGGCACCCTTATACCACCAATGACCGGGGCACTCACCACCTCCTAGGACCCGGACTACAGAAACCGTTGCGTCTCCTGTGCCACAGGTCAACAGGAAGGATATATAGCCACACCCAGTTGCATGGAATGCCTGGCATGACCGCCACTGCACTAGGGAAAAACGCGCCAAAAAATGGGCGCACAAGTTTCCGCAAGTAACCTGAAAGTTCTACACATTGCCAGAGCCTCATCTCGCACATAGCGCAGCAATGACACAAAAATATCAGGTATAAAACCCCCCTGTTCAATAATCCCCCTTCCAGGAATATTAACCCTTGATTCTGTAAAGATAAAAAGGCGCCACACTGTGACCCTGTCTTCTATGTTATCATTATTAATAAAAAATTAAACGATCTTACCAGAATCTACACCATGGAACAGGAACACAGCCCTTCAAGTGTGACAGGTTAGTAGCCTCGCTCCTGACATGGACTTGAGTGAAGAAAGCAGGCAGCGAAACTCGTCAACACTGATTGCTTATGGAGCTGTTAATATGAGTTGGGATGGTTTTGCAGAAAGACTCTCCCTGCATTTCTCGGACTCTAACTTTCGCCCAGGCTCTCGCTGAGGCTGAAAGGACTAGTTAAAATTCCAGTCCCACTGCGAAGAGTACTACCCTCCATAAGAGACTACTCCGAAACTCTGGCACTCCTCTGTGATGGAAGGCAAAGAATGACTGGGGGATAAGGGAAGTGGGGGAGGTATTTAAGCCTTTGGCTGGGGTGTCTTTGCCTCCTCCTGGTGGCCAGGTTCTTAATTCCCAATAATAATGAATGAAGCCGTGGACTCTCCTCCCCTTTAGATGGAAAACCAAATGTTGATTAATATACCAAGACCCCCCCCCCACAACTCATTTAATTGTCTAAAGAAATTCCTGCATCTGTTTTATCCAAGACCGACTTACCTTGTCCAATCATTACCACACACTTATACAGGACATTTCTGAAAGCTAGAGAGAGTTCGATCGTAATGCCAAAATCCCAAAAACTTGTTGGCATGGAGAGAAATTATTGGTTTAGTGAGCACAATATTGTAATGTAAGTATATTTCCTTCACATAGCGAAAATTGGGGAACTCCTTTAATGAGATACACAGTTCTCAAGGTAAAAGTTACCATTAGAGCATTCCTTGAATCGGCTCATCTTAATAAGGCTATTTATAGAATCTTGCTAGACCAGAGAGCTTTAGAATGAAGCTCAAAGTGAGATTGTTGGCTATTCCTAAAATCCCATTTATTCAGAACCTACTTTACCCTTCTCCCTCACCTTTGCAGCTGAAAAATGTCAGATAAATAGGTTACTGTGAAAACCCATGTAATATCCTAGAGAGACACTAACTGGAAAAGAGACAGCTAAATCCCTCAAACACAATACAAACCACACCAAAAGTATTCAGCACCACAAAGATATACCGCAAAAAAATTAACACAATACAACACTGCAATATTTCATATTTGTACAAAAGGATTTATAGCTAATGTAATTTTAGCACCAATGACCCTCCATAAAGTACCACCGATCTAAATCACAATCTACTCCAGAATTTTTATTTTTTTAAAAGATAGATAATCGCTTTATTACCTATACCCCAGTTTTGCATAACCAACACGGATATATTAATATACTTTTTACCTCTGTGATAATATTGTATCTAAGTCTCTGCAGACGGCCCCCTTATTTCAGTTCTTTTGACACTTGCATTTTAGCCAATCAGTACTGACTCATAAATAACTCCACAGTAGTGAGCACAATGTTTATCTATATGGCACCTGTGAACTAGCACTGTCTAGCTGTGAAAAACTAAATGCACTGAGATAAGAGGCGGCCTTCAAGGGCTTAAACAATAAGCATATTAGCCTACCTAGGTTTAGCTTTCAACAAAGAATACAAAGAAAACAAAGCCAATTTGATGAAGACTATATAGTAGAATAGCTAGGTAACATTAAAAGGACATTGTACACTAGATTTTTCGTTGCATAAATGTTTTGTAGATCTATTTATATAGCCCATACAGGTTGTTTGTTTTTTTTTGTTTTTTTAAAAACATAATTTATGTAAGAATTTACCTGATAAATTCATTTCTTTCATATTGGCAAGAGTCCATGAGCTAGTGACATATGGGATATACAATCCTACCAGGAGGGGCAAAGTGTCCCAAACCTCAAAATGCCTATAAATACACCCCCACCACACCCACAATTCAGTTTAACGAATAGCCAAGAAGTGGGGTGATAAAGAAAGGAGTAAAAAGCATCAATAAGGAATTGGAATAATTGTGCTTTATACAAAAAAATCATAACCACCATAAAAAGGGTGGGTCTCATGGACTCTTGCCAATATGAAAGAAATGAATTTATCAGGTAAATTCTTAAATAAATTATGTTTTCTTTCATATAATTGGCAAGAGTCCATGAGCTAGTGACGTATGGGATAGCAAATACCCAAGATGTGAAACTCCACGCAAGAGTCACTAGAGAGGGAGGGATAAAAATAAAGACAGCCAATTCCGCTGAAAAAATTAATCTACAACCCAAATCAAAAGTTTTAATCTTTATAATGAAAAAAACTGAGATTATAAGCAAAAGAATCAAAACTGAAACAACTGCCTGAAGAACTTTTCTACCAAAAACTGCTTCTGAAGAAGCAAAAACATCAAAATGGTAGAATTTAGTAAATGTATGCAAAAAAGACCAAGATGCTGCTTTGCAAATCTGATCAACAGAAGCTTCATTCTTAAAGGGACAGTTATACACTCATTTTCATATAACTGCATGTAATAGACACTACCATAAAGAATAAGATGCACAGATAGTGATATAAAAATCCAGTATAAAACTGTTTAAAAACTTACTTAGAAGCTTTCAGTTTAGCTCAATTGAAAAGGTAGCTGGAAAGCCCATTGCAAGTGGGAAATAAGACACTCCCCCCTCCTCCTTCTTTTGCATATGAAAAGACCCTTTACACAAACAGGAGCAAGCTAGAGTAGGTATACGTCAGTATTCTCATAAAACTTTGGGGCTTGGTTAGGAGTTTGAAAATCAGTGCAATGTTATTTAAAAATAAGCAAAACTATACATTTTTAAAAAATAAATAAATTAATGGGCTATATAAATAGATCATCTATAAAACATTTATGCAAAGAAAAAATGAGTGTATAATGTCCCTTTAAAAGCCCAGGAAGTGGAAACTGACCTAGTAGAATGAGCCGTAATCCTCTGAGGCGGGGAATTACCTAACTAAATTACATGACCTAAATAAGCATGAAGAATCAAAAAGCTTTAACCAAAATTGCAAAGAAATGGCAGAAGCCTTCTGACCTTTCCTAGGACCAGAAAAGATTACAAATAGACTAGAAGTCTTCCTGAAATCTTTAGTGGGTTCAACATATTTCAAAGCTCTTACCACATCCAAAGAATAAAAAAAAAAAATCTCTCCAGAGAAATTTTAGGATTAGGACACAAAGAAGGGACAACAATTTCTCTACTAATATTGATGGAATTCACAACTTTAGGAAAAGATTTAAAAGAAGTCCGCAAAACCGCCTTATCCTGATGAAAAATCGGAAAAGGAGACTCTCAAGAAAGAGCAGATAATTCAGAAACTCTTCTAGCAGAAGAGATGGCCAAAAGGAACAACACTTTCCAAGAAAGCAATTTAGTGTCCAGAGAATGCATAGGCTCAAACGGAGGAGCCTGTAAAGCCTTCAAAACCAAATTAAAACTCCAGGAAGGAGAGATTGATTCAATGACAGGCTTGATACAAACCAAAGCCTGTACAAAACAATGAATATCAGGGAGTTTAGCAACTTTTCTGTGGACTAGGACAGAAAAAGCAGAAGTTTGTCCTTTCAAGGAACTTGCAGACAAACCCTCATCTAAACCATCCTGAAGAAACTGAAAAAATTCTAGGAATTCTAAAAGAATGCCCAGATAATTTATGAGAAGAGCACCATGAAATGCAAGTCTTCCAAACTCGATAATAGATCTTTCTAGAATCAGATTCATGAGCCTGCAACATAGTATTAATCACAGAGTCAGAAAAATCTCTATGACTAAGCACTAAGCATTCAATTTCCATACCTTGAGATATAAGGTCTGGCCTAAATGAAAGTGGCCAAGGTTGGCAACTGGACATCCGAACAAGATCCACATACCAAAACCTGTGAAGCCATGCTGGCGCCACCAGCAGCACAAACGATTGCTCCATGATGATTTTGAAAATCACTCTTGGAAGAAGAACTAGAGGCGAAAAAAATATAAACAGGTTGAAAACTTCAAGGGAGTGTCAAAGTATCCACTGTATCCGCCTGAGGATCCCTGGACCTAGATAGGTACCTGGGAAGTTCCTTGTTTAGATGAGATGCCATCAGATCTATTTCTGGAAGCCCCTACATCTGAACAATTTGAAAAAAACACATCTGGGTGTAGAGACCACTCTCCTGGATGTAAGGTCTGACAACTAAGATAAACCGTTTCCCAATTGTCTATACCTGAGATATGGACTGCAGAAAATAGGAGCTGGATTACACCCAAGCAAGTATCCAAGATACTTCTTTCATAGCCTGAGGACTGTGAGTCCCACCCTGATGATTGACATATGCCACAGTAGTGACATTGTCTATCTAAAAACCAATAAACGTCTCTCTCTTCAATAGAAGCCAAAACTGAAAAGCTCTGAGAATCGCACGCAGTTCAAAAATATAGATTGGTAATCTCGCCTCTTGAGATTTCCAAACCCCTTATGCTGTCAGAGATCCCCAGACAGCTTCCCAACCTAAAAGACTCACATCTGGTGTGATCACGGTCCAGGTTGGATGAACCAAAGAGACCCGTAGAACTATACAATGGTGATCTAACCACCAAGTCAGAGATAGTTGAATATTGAGATTCAAGGATATTAAATGTGATATCCTAGAATAATTCCTGCACCATAAATTCAGCATAAAAAAATGGAAAGGTCTCATATGAAAATGAGCAAAGGGAAACGAGTCCGATGCTGCAGAGACCTAAAACTTCCATGCAAATAGCTACTGAAGGAAATAATAGAGACTGAAGGTTCCAACAAGCTGAACCCAATAAAAATTGTCTCTTGTCTGTTAGAGACAAAGACATTGACACAATCTATCTGGAAACCTAAAAAAGGTGACCCTTGTCTGAGGAATCAAGAAACTTTCTTGATAAAATGAACCTCCAACCGTGTCTTTGAAGGAACAACAGCAGTTGAATCATATGAGATTCTGCAGAACGAAAAGACTGAGCAAGTACCAAAATATCGTCCAAAAAAGGAACCAACGAGAACCTTTGAAAAGATTCCTAGAGCTGTTGCTAGACCAGCAACAAAATGGTAATGCTTGTCTAAAAAAGAGAATCTCAGAAAATGAAAATAATCTGAATGAAACAGAATATAAAGATATGCATCCTGTAAGTCTATTGTAGGCAAATAATGCCCTTGCTGAACAAAGGCAGAATAGACCTTAAAATCACCATTCTGAGAGATGGTACTCTGACAAAAGATTTTCTTTCTTTGAATAGTTCAGAATAAAACCCCAGACCCCGTTTCTGAAACAGAACTAATATGAATACCCCAGATAACTCCAGGTCTGAAACATACTTCAGGAAAGCCTGAGCCTTTACTGGGATTTGCTGGAATATGTGAGAGAGAAAAAGACTTCTCACAGACGGACTTACTCCGCATCCTATTCAGTACCCCTGAGAAACAATATTCTGAAACTAAGGAGTTTGGACCGAATTGAACCAAACAACTTTAGAAAAATCTTAACCTGCCCCCTACCAGCTAAGCTGAAATAAGGGCCGCACCTTCATGCGAATTTGGGGGCTGGCTTTTATCTCTTAAATTAATTAATTCCATTTGAAGAAACTTCCAATTAGAAATATATTACTTGGGGAAGAATTAGGTTTCTGTTCCTTATTAAGAACAAAAAATGGTTATAAGCTTAAGATTTACCCTTAGAACTTAATCTTGAGGCAAAAAAACTCCCTTCCCCACAGTAACAGTTGAAAGTATTGAATCCAACTGTGAACCAAGTAATTTATTACCTTGGAAGGAAAGAAAATAGAAATCTGGATTTAGAAATCAAATCAGCACTCCAAAATTTAAGCCACAAAGTTCTTCTAGCTAAAATAGCTAGACATAGATTTAACCTCAATTTTGATAATATAAAAAAAATGGCATCACAAATGAAATTATTAGCATGTTGAAAAAAGTTAACAATGCTAAACAAATCATAATCCAAAACTTGTTGCGCTAAAGTTTCCAACCAAAAAAAAGAGGAAATATCTGCAACATAAGCCAAAGAAATTGCAGGCCTAAGAAAAGGACCTGAAAATAAATTTCTTAGATAAGATACAAGTTTCCCATCTAAAGGATCTTTAAAATAAATACTATTTTCCATAGAAATAGTAGTACGTTAGCAAGAGTAGAGATAACCCCATTAACTTGGAGATCTTTCCCAAAACTCCAAACTAATTGGAGGATACAACTTTTTAAAACCTTAAAGAAGGAATAAAAGAAGTACCAGGCCTATTCCATTCCCTAGTATTAGGAACTGGAAAAAACCCCTCTGAAACAACCACAGGAGGTTAATAAACAGAATCTAAATGTTAACTAGCCATAAAAAAGGATTAGTCTCCTCAATATCCAATATAATCAACACTTTTTCAACAAAGAACAAATGTACTTCAAAAATAAAAAAGTAAATTTGTTAGTGTCAATATCTGAGGAAGTATCTTCTGAATCAGATAAATCCTAATCAGAAAGGATAATACAGTATGTTGTCGGTCATTTGAAAATTTATCAACTAAATGAGAAGCTTAAAAAAGACCTTTACATTTTATTAGAAGGCGGAATGGCAGACAGAATAGAATCAGAAAAATATTCTTATAAATTCCCAGGTATATCTTGTACATTAGATGTTAAAAGAATAGCAATAGACAATGCATTAATACTGATGAACATTTTCTCTGCATGTAAAAGTTTATCATGATAACTTATTACAAACCACAGCTAAAGATAAAATTCATAACATTAAAATGAACTTAGCTTTGGTAGGACTGATATCAGTCAGCAGGAATCCAACAGTGTTTTCTGAAACAGGAACAGTTTTGAGACATCTTGCAAATGTAATAGAAAAAACAACATATAAAGCAAAATATCATTTTCCTTATATGACAGTTTCAGGAATGGGAAAGAAATGCAAACAAAATAGGCCTCTGGCAACCAGAAGCAAAAAGAAATGAAGTCTTAAATAATGTCAAAAAGTTTGGCGCCAAGTACGACGCCCACAACTGACAAAATATTTTTTGCCGCCAAAAACGTCTGCAACAAACACGAGCATCATAGATGACGCAACCTCGTAAAAAAACTCAGCGACAACTAAGATGCCGGAAATGACGAAACTACATTAACAAACGTAATTCTTGCGCCAAGAATGACGCAATAAATTATAGCATTTTGCGCTCTAGCGAGCCTAATACAGCCCGCAATTTTAGACAATTAAACAACTGCAGGTAAGAATTTTTTATTTATTTTTTTAATTAAAAAAAGCATTTCCCAAATATGAAACTGACAGTCTGCAAAAAGGAAATATACTTATAAACCTGAATCATGGCAAATATAAGTAAATACATATATTTAGAACTTTAAACATAAAGTGCCAAACCATAGCTTAAGAGTGTCTTAAATAAAAGAAACATACTTACCAAAAGACACTCATCTACATAAAGTAGATAGCCAAACCAGTATCTAAACGAGAATCAGCAGAGGTAATGGAATATAAGAGTATATCGTCGATCTGAAAAGGGAGGTAGGAGATGAATCTCTACGACCGATAACAGAGAACCTATGAAATAGATCCCCGTGAGGAAAACCAATGTATTCAATAGGTAATACTCCCTTCACATCCCTCTGTCATTCACTGCACTCTGAGAGGAACCGGGCTTCAAAAAGCTGAGAAGCGCATATAAACGTAGAAATCTAGCACAAACTTACTTCACCACCTCCATAGGAGGCAAAGTTTCTAAAACTGAATTGTGGGTGTGGTGGGGGGTGTATTTATAGGCATTTTGAGGTTTGGTAAACTTTGCCCCTCCTGGTAGGATTGTATATCCCATACGTAACTAGCTCATGGACTCTTGCCAATTACATGAAAGAAATGTATAGTTTTGCTTATTTTTTAATTAACATTGAGCTGATTTTTAGACTCCTAACTAAGCCCCAAAGTTTTAGATGTATACTGATGTCTACAGTCTCCAGCTTTCTCCTATTTGTGTAAAGAGTCTTTTCTTATGCAGGGGAGGGGGCAGTGTCTGCTCTTTTTGCTTTTAAAATATTCTATCATGGACAATTTTTAAACAATGACCTAGATCTGATGTTTAGTTCAAGTCTATAACTATTGTTCAGTCAGCTTTGTCTCAAACAAGTAAGGTGGACTGCTCTGAATAGAATATTATATATAAATATATTTCTATACTATAATCACCAAAGGAATGTTGGCTGCGCGAGGCAACCAAAGGAATGTTGGCTGCGCGAGGCAGCCAAAAGAATGTTGGCTGCGTGCGCAGCCAAAAGATTCCACCTGGATGCAGCGAAGCTGCATCTCGGTGGATTCCGAAAATGGCAGAGTGGTGAAAGAATTTACCACAGGTGGATTATTTCACCACCCTGCCATTTTTGGAATCCACCTGGAAGCAGCGTAGGCAAACCCAAACCCTTAAAAAGAAAAAAAAAGAAAAAAAAGAAGAAAAAAAAACCATGCAACCGCCCGCAACGAAAAATCACGTAACCGCCCGCAAGAAATAAAAAACATGTAACCGCCCGCACGAAGTATAAAAAATAAATAAAAAACCTAACCTCCTGCACGATGTATTTATAAACACCTAAACCACAAACCCCCACATCTCAAAATATTAAAGTAATTAACCCCTAATCCGCAAAGAAAAATAAATATTAACCCCTTAACCGCCAACGACTCATTGCAATAACCCTAATTAATCCATTAACCCCTAAACTGCCAACATCGCAATAAACCTAACCTATTAACTCCTAAACCACCAACCCCCCCACAAAGCAAATAACTAATTTAATTACTAAGCTCCCTAACCTAACGCCCCCTAAATTAACCCCAATACTAAGTTACATTTAAATAAAACCTAACATTAAATTACAAAAAAATAATCTAAAATTATAAAAAATAAAAATTACAGAAAAAAAAATAAACAAAATGATCAAAAATAAAAAACCTAATCCCCTAAACTTAAACTACCAATAGCTATTAAAAGGGCCTTTTGTAGGGCATTGCCCTAAATTAAACAGCTCTTTTACATTAAAAAATTACTAAATCCCCCCAAAATAAAAAAAACTAAACACTAAAAAAACCTAAAGTACCCTCTAAAGGGGCATTTGTATGGGCATTCAGCTCCTTTACTGAATCCCTAATCTTAAAAAAAAAATAAAAATAAAAAATACCCCACACTAGACCCCAAATAGGTACTCACTGTTCAAGAATTCCAGGGGGAAAAAGGTCTTTTCTTTCATGTAATTAGCAAGAGTCCGTGAGCTAGTGACGTATGGGATATACATTCCTACCAGGAGGGGCAAAGTTTCCCAAACCTCAAAATGCCTATAAATACACCCCTCACCACACCCACAAATCAGTTTTACAAACTTTGCCTCCCATGGAGGTGGTGAAGTAAGTTTGCGCTAGATTCTACGTTGATATGCGCTTCGCAGCAGGCTGGAGCCCGGTTTTCCTCTCAGTGTGCAGTGAATGTCAGAGGGATATGAAGAGAGTATTGCCTATTTGAATTCAATGATCTCCTTCTACGGGGTCTATTTCATAGGTTCTCTGTTATCGGTCGTAGAGATTCATCTCTTACCTCCCTTTTCAGATAGACGATATACTCTTATATATACCATTACCTCTACTGATTCTCGTTTCAGTACTGGTTTGGCTTTCTACTTCATGTAGATGAGTGTCCTGGGGTAAGCATGTCTTATTTTCTGTGACACTCTAAGCTATGGTTGGGCACTTTTATATAAAGTTCTAAATATATGTGTTTAAACATTTATTTGCCTTGACTCAGGATGTTCAACATTCCTTATTTCAGACAGTCAGTTTCATATTTGGGATAATGCATATGAATAAATCAATTTTTTCTTACCTTAAAATTTGACTTTTTTCTGTGGGCTGTTAGGCTCGCAGGGGCTGAAAATGCTTTATTTTATTGCGTCATTCTTGGCGCAAAAAATTTCTTGTCATTTCTGGCGTCATACGTGTCGCCGGAAGTTGAGTCATTTTTTTGACGTTTTTGTGCCAAAAAATGTCGGCGTTACCGGATGTGGCGCCATTTTTGGCGCCAAATAATGTGGGCGGCTTTTTGGCGCTAAAAAATTCGAGTGTCATTTTTGTCTCCACAATATTTAAGTCTCATTATTTATTGCTTCTGGTTGCTAGAAGCTTGTTCATTGGCATTTTTTCCCATTCCTGAAACTGTCATTTAAGGAATTTGATCAATTTTGCTTTATATGTTGTTTTTTCTATTACATATTGCAAGATGTCTCAGATTGACCCTGAATCAGAAGCCACTTCTGGAAAAACGCTTAACTGAGTTTCAGTTCTACCAAAGCCAAGTTCATTTATTTTAAATGTTATAAATGTTTATCTTTAGCTATGGTTTGTAATAAGTTATTATGATATACTTTTACATGCAGAATCCATTAGTATTTATGCTTTATATATTTCCATTCTTACAAGAAATATTTAGAAGATTTATAAGAAATATTTTTCTGATTCTATTTTAAAGGCTTTGTCTGACTTCGTGCCTTCTAATAAAATTTTTAGGTCTTTTTCACTTCTTTTTTAATTATTGAAGTTTCAAATGACCAACAACATACTGATTTATCCTTCTCTGATGATGTTTTTTTCTCTTTCAGAAATTTTCTTCATCAGATATTGACACTAACAAATCTACTTTTTTATTATTTTTCTATTATTAAAGTACATTTGTTCTTTGTTGAAAAGGTGTTGATTATTTTTGGATATTAAGGTAACTAGTTCTTTTAGACTAGCTGACACTATTTCTGCCTATTTATTTCTTCTGTGTTTTCAGAGATTTTCTTTCAAATTCCCCATACTAGGGAATGGAATAGGCTGAGAATTTTCTTTTATTCCTTCTTCAAAGGTTTTAAACTATATTCTTTGCCAGCAGTTAAATTCAATTTGGAGGGTTCTCCAATTTATTGGGGCTATCTCTAATTCTACTAATTATGCTATTATTTCTATAGCAAAATAGTATTTATTTTCCTTTAGATAGTTGTATCTTATTTATAGAAAATTATTTAGTTTCAGGTACTTTTCTTGGTCCTGTGATTTATTTGGATATTGCAATTGCTTCATTTTCTCTGTTTACTTTAAGATCAAGTATCAGATTATGATTTATTTTAGCATTGTTAAAGGGACAACATTTACTAGACTAGGTGCTGTTGCATTTGTCTTGTTGTTTTGCATTTATTGATTATGCAAGTCCACTGTATTGGCTGGTCCTTTAAACTGGACTATCATGCTAATAATTTCATTTGTGTCTTCATTTTATTGAATATTTTCGCAAATGAGGGTTAATCTATGTCTTTAGCTTTTTTAGCTAGAAGAATTTTTTTTGTTCTAAGATAATCAATTATTTGTTTTATAATTGGATTCAATTCTTAACTGTTACTCTGGGCTTCAAGATTGAGTTCTAAGACTAAAACTTTAAGCTTATACTAGTTTGGTTGTTCTTATTAAGGAACGAATTCCTGAATTCTTTCCCAAGTAACATGTTTATAATTGGAGTTCGAAATCAGCTCCCTAATATTGCGATGTACGTGCCGTATTCCAGCTTGGCTGGTAAGGGGCAGGTTAAGACTTCTTTGAAATTTATTTGGTTCTATTTTGTCTAAATTTCTTTGATTTTATTCCAGTAAGGCTAACACTTTCTTTAACTGTGTTTCTGTCCTATATATTTTGGGTACTGTTGAAGCATGGCTGGGCACCCATGGGGTTCAAGCGCTGCTCAGACCTGGAATCTTCTAGGGTATTTCTTCCAGTTCCTTTTGAGGAACCGGGTTTTGGAGTTTTATTCAAACTATTTTGCCTTTTTATGGTCATTGATAGCATTATTTGTTTTCATTAGATACAATAAATGCATATTTTCATTTTTCTGTTTTCATTCAGATTATTTTCTGAGGATGCAGAATCTCATATGATTCACTTGCTCTTCAGGACATAGTTAGAGGATCTTTTTTTCAAAAGCTCTTGATTCCTCACACAAGGGTCACCTTTTTTTAGGTTTCCAGATAGTTTGTGTCACTGTCCTTGTCTCTATCAGACAAGGATAATTTTTTTGGGTTCTGTCTGTCGGTACCTTTAGTCTCTATTATTTCCTTCAGTTGCTATATATGCATAGAAGTTTTAGGTCTTATGGCCACAGCATTGGATTGTTTCTTCAAGAACATGGTTGGAGGATCAATTTACCAAAAAGTTTGTTTGATTCCTCAGACAAGGGTAACCTTTTTAGGTTTCCTGATAGATTCAGTGTCCTTGACTCTGTCTCTGACGGACAAGAGACGTCTGAAATTGGTTTCAGCTTGCCGAAATCTTCAGTCTCAATCTTTTCCTTCGGTAGCCTTATGCATGGAAATTCTAGGTCTTATGACTGCTGCATTGGACGTGATCCCCTTTGCTCGTTTTTCACATGCGACCTCTTCAGCTCTGTAAGCTGAACCAGTGGTGCAGGGATTATACAAAGATATCTCAATTAATATCTTTAAAATAAAATATCTTTAAAACCGATTGTTCGACACTGTCTGACGTGGTGGACAGACCACCATCGTTTAGTTCAGGGGGCTTCTTTTGTTCTTCCAACCTAGACTGTGATCTCAACAGATGCAAGTCTGACAGGTTGGGGAGCTGTATGGGGGTTTCTGACAGCACAAGGGGTTTGGGAATCTCAGGGAGATTACCAATCAACATTTTGGAACTCCGTGCAATTTTCAGAGCTCTTCAGTCGTGGCCTCTTCTAAAGAGAGAGTCGTTCATTTGTTTCCAGACGGACAATGTCACAACCGTGGCATATGTCAATCATCAAGGAGGAACTCACAGTCCTCTGGCTATGAAAGAAGTCTCTCGAATACTTGTATGGGCGGAATCCAGCTCCTGTCTAATTTCTGCGGTTCATATCCCAGGTATAGACAATTGGGAAGTGGATTATCTCAGTCGCCAAACGCTACATCCGGGCGAATGGTCTCTTCACCCAGAGGTCTTTCTTCAGATTGTTCAAATATGGGGACTTTCAGAAATAGATCTGATGGCTTCTCATCTAAACAAGAAGCTTCCCAGGTATCTGTCCAGATCCAGGGATCCTCAGGCGGAAGCAGTGGATGCATCGTCACTTCCTTGTAAGTATCATCCTGCTTATATCTTTCCGCCTTTAGTTCTTCTTCCAAGAGTGATTTCCAAGATTCTAAAGGAGCGTTCGTTTATTCTGCTGGTGGCTCCAGCATGGCCTCACAGGTTTTGGTATGCGGATCTTGTCCGGATGGCTACTTGCCAACCGTGGACTCTTCCGTTAAGACCAGACCTTTTATCGTAAGGTCCTTTTTTTCCATCAGGATCTCAAATCCTTAAATTTGAAGGTATGGAGATTGAACGCTTGATTCTCAGTCATAGAGGTTTCTCTGACTCTGTAATTATTACTATGTTACAGGCTCGTAAATCTGTATCTAGGATGATATATTATCGAGTCTGGAAGACTTACATTTCTTGGTGTTCTTTTTATCATTTTTCTTGGCATTCTTTTAGAATTCCTAGAATTTTACAGTTTCTTCAGGATGGTCTGGATAAAGGTTTGTCTGCAAGTTCCTTGAAAGGACAAATCTCTGCTCTTCTTTTTCACAAAAAGATTGCTAGTCTTCCTGATATTTATTGTTTTTTACAAGCTTTGGTTCGTATAAAACCTGTTATTAAGTCAATTTCTCCTCCTTGGAGTTTGAATTTGGTTCTAGGGGCTCTTCAAGCTCCTCCGTTTGAACCTATGCATTCGCTGGATATTAAATTACTTTCTTGGAAAGTTTTGTTTCTTTTGGCCATCTCTTTTACTAGAAGAGTTTCTGAATTATCTGCTCTTTCTTGTGAGTCTCCTTTTCTGATTTTTCATCAGGATAAGGCGGTTTTGCGAACTTCTTTTTAATTTTTACCTAAGGTTGTGAATTCTAACAACATTAGTAGAGAAATTGTAGTTCCTTCATTGTGTCCTAATCCTAAGATCTCTAAGGAAAGATTGTTGCATTCTTTGGATGTAGTTAGAGCTTTGAAATATTATGTTGAAGCTACTAAGATTTCCGGAAGACTTCTAGTCTGTTATCTTTTCTGGTTCAAGGAAAGGTCAGAAGGCTTCTGCCTTTTCTTTGGCATCGTGGTTATAGTCTTTGGTTCATCATGTTTATGTTGAGTCAGGTAGAACTCTGCCTCAAAGGATTACAGCTCATTCAACTAGGTCAGTCTCTACTTCCTGGGCATTTAGGAATGAAGCTTCTGTTGATCAGATTTGCAAAGCAGCAACTTGGTCTTCTTTGCATACTTTTACTAAATTCTACCATTTTGATGTGTTTTCTTCCTCAGAAGCAGTCTTTGGTAGAAAAGTACTTCAGGCAGCTGTTTCAGTTTGATTCTTCTGCTTATATTTTCAGTTTTTTTCATTAAAAGATTTAAACTTTGTTTTGGGTGTGGATTATTTTTCAGCGGAATTGGCCGTCTTTATTTTATCCCTCCCTCTCTAGTGACTCTTGCGTGGAAGATCCACATCTTGGGTATTCATTATCCCATACGTCACTAGCTCATGGACTCTTGCTAATTACATGAAAGAAAAACATAATTTATGTAAGAACTTACCTGATAAATTCATTTCTTTCATATTAGCAAGAGTCCATGAGCTAGTGACGTATGGGATATACATTCCTACCAAGAGGGGCAAAGTTTCCCAAACCTCAAAATGCCTATAAATACACCCCTCACCACACCCACAATTCAGTTTAACGAATAGCCAAGAAGTGGGGTGATAAAAAAGTGCGAAAGCATATAAAATAAGGAATTGGAATAATTGTGCTTTATACAAAATCATAACCACCACAAAAAAAGGGCGGGCCTCATGGACTCTTGCTAATATGAAAGAAATGAATTTATCAGGTAAGTTCTTACATAAATTATGTTTTCTTTCATGTAATTAGCAAGAGTCCATGAGCTAGTGACGTATGGGATAATGACTACCCAAGAAGTGGATCTTTCCACACAAGAGTCACTAGAGAGGGAGGGATAAAATAAAGACAGCCAATTCCTGCTGAAAATAATCCACACCCAAAATAAAGTTTAACGAAAAACATAAGCAGAAGATTCAAACTGAAACCGCTGCCTGAAGTACTTTTCTACCAAAAACTGCTTCAGAAGAAGAAAATACATCAAAATGGTAGAATTTAGTAAAAGTATGCAAAGAGGACCAAGTTGCTGCTTTGCAGATCTGGTCAACCGAAGCTTCATTCCTAAACGCCCAGGAAGTAGAAACTGACCTAGTAGAATGAGCTGTAATTCTCTGAGGCGGAGTTTTACCCGACTCAACATAGGCAAGATGAATTAAAGATTTCAACCAAGATGCCAAAGAAATGGCAGAAGCTTTCTGGCCTTTTCTAGAACCGGAAAAGATAACAAATAGACTAGAAGTCTTACGAAAAGATTTCGTAGCTTCAACATAATATTTCAAAGCTCTAACAACATCCAAAGAATGCAACGATTTCTCCTTAGAATTCTTAGGATTAGGACATAATGAAGGAACCACAATTTCTCTACTAATGTTGTTGGAATTCACAACTTTAGGTAAAAATTCAAAAGAAGTTCGCAACACAGCCTTATCCTGATGAAAAATCAGAAAAGGAGACTCACAAGAAAGAGCAGATAATTCAGAAACTCTTCTGGCAGAAGAGATGGCCAAAAGGAACAAAACTTTCCAAGAAAGTAATTTAATGTCCAATGAATGCATAGGTTCAAACGGATGAGCTTGAAGAGCTCCCAGAACCAAATTCAAACTCCAAGGAGGAGAAATTTACTTAATGACAGGTTTTATACGAACCAAAGCTTGTACAAAACAATGAATATCAGGAAGAATAGCAATCTTTCTGTGAAAAAGAACAGAAAGAGCAGAGATTTGTCCTTTCAAAGAACTTGCGGACAAACCCTTATCTAAACCATCCTGAAGGAACAGTAAAATTCTCGGTATTCTAAAAGAATGCCAGGAAAAATGATGAGAAAGACACCAAGAAATATAAGTCTTCCAGACTCTATAATATATCTCTCGAGATACAGATTTACGAGCCTGTAACATAGTATTAATCACAGAGTCAGAGAAACCTCTTTGACCAAGAATCAAGCGTTCAATCTCCATACCTTTAAATTTAAGGATTTCAGATCCTGATGGAAAAAAGGACCTTGTGACAGAAGGTCTGGTCTTAACGGAAGAGTCCACGGTTGGCAAGAGGCCATCCGGACAAGATCCGCATACCAAAACCTGTGAGGCCATGCCGGAGCTACCAGCAGAACAAACGAGCATTCCTTCAGAATCTTGGAGATTACTCTTGGAAGAAGAACTAGAGGCGGAAAGATATAGGCAGGATGATACTTCCAAGGAAGTGATAATGCATCCACTGCCTCCGCCTGAGGATCCCGGGATCTGGACAGATACCTGGGAAGTTTCTTGTTTAGATGGGACGCCATCAGATCTATTTCTGGAAGTTCCCACATTTGAACAATCTGAAGAAATACATCTGGGTGAAGAGACCATTCGCCCGGATGCAACGTTTGGCGACTGAGATAATCCGCTTCCCAATTGTCTATACCTGGGATATGAACCGCAGAGATTAGACAGGAGCTGGATTCCGCCCAAACCAAAATTCGAGATACTTCTTTCATAGCCAGAGGACTGTGAGTCCCTCCTTGATGATTGATGTATGCCACAGTTGTGACATTGTCTGTCTGAAAACAAATGAACGATTCTCTCTTCAGAAGAGGCCAAAACTGAAGAGCTCTGAAAATTGCACGGAGTTCCAAAATATTGATCGGTAATCTCACCTCCTGAGATTCCCAAACTCCTTGTGCCGTCAGAGATCCCCACACAGCTCCCCAACCTGTGAGACTTGCATCTGTTGAAATTACAGTCCAGGTCGGAAGCACAAAAGAAGCCCCCTGAATTAAACGATGGTGATCTGTCCACCACGTTAGAGAGTGTCGAACAATCGGTTTTAAAGATATTAATTGAGATATCTTCGTGTAATCCTTGCACCATTGCTTCAGCATACAGAGCTGAAGAGGTTGCATGTGAAAACGAGCAAAGGGGATCGCGTCCGATGCAGCAGTCATAAGACCTAGAATTTCCATGCATAAGGCTACCGAAGGGAATGATTGTGACTGAAGGTTTCGACAAGCTGTAATCAACTTTAGACGTCTCTTGTCTGTTAAAGACAGAGTCATGGACACTGAATCCATCTGGAAACCCAGAAAGGTTACCCTTGTCTGAGGAATCAAAGAACTTTTTGGTAAATTGATCCTCCAACCATGATCTTGAAGAAACAACACAAGTCGATTCGTATGAGATTCTGCTAAATGTAAAGACTGAGCAAGTACCAAGATATCGTCCAAATAAGGAAATACCACAATACCCTGTTCTCTGATTACAGACAGCAGGGCACCGAGAACCTTTGTAAAAATTCTTGGAGCTGTAGCTAGGCCAAACGGCAGAGCCACAAACTGGTAATGCTTGTCCAGAAACGAGAATCTCAGGAACTGATAATGATCTGGATGAATCGGAATATGCAGATATGCATCCTGTAAATCTATTGTGGACATATAATTCCCTTGCTGAACAAAAGGTAAGATAGTCCTTACAGTTACCATCTTGAACGTTGGTATCCTTACATAACGATTCAATATTTTTAGATCCAGAACTGGTCTGAAAGAATTCTCCTTCTTTGGTACAATGAAGAGATTTGAATAAAACCCCATCCCCTGTTCCGGAACTGGAACTGGCATAATTACTCCAGTCAACTCTAGATCTGAAACACATTTCAGAAATGCTTGAGCTTTTACTGGATTTACTGGGACACGGGAAAGAAAAAATCTCTTTGCAGGAGGTCTCAACTTGAAACAAATTCTGTACCCTTCTGAAACAATGCTCTGAATCCAAAGATTGTGAACAGAATTGACCCAAATTTCCTTGAAAAAACGTAACCTGCCCCCTACCAGCTGAGCTGGAATGAGGGCCGCACCTTCATGTGGACTTAGAAGCAGGCTTTGCCTTTCTAGCTGGCTTGTATTTATTCCAGACTGGAGATGGTCTCCAAACTGAAACTGCTCCTGAGGATGAAGGATCAGGCTTTTGTTCTTTGTTGAAACGAAAGGAACGAAAACGATTATTAGCCCTGTTTTTACCTTTAGATTTTTTATCCTGTGGTAAAAAAGTTCCTTTCCCACCAGTAACAGTTGAAATAATGGAATCCAACTGAGAACCAAATAATTTGTTACCCTGGAAAGAAATGGAAAGTAAAGTTGATTTAGAAGCAATATCAGCATTCCAAGTTTTAAGCCATAAAGCTCTTCTAGCTAAAATAGCTAGAGACATAAACCTGACATCAACTCTGATAATATCAAAAATGGCATCACAGATAAAATTATTAGCATGTTGAAGAAGAATAATAATATCATGAGAATCACGATGTGTTACTTGTTGCGCTAAAGTTTCCAACCAAAAAGTTGAAGCTGCAGCAACATCAGCCAAAGATATAGCAGGTCTAAGAAGATTACCTGAACACAGATAAGCTTTTCTTAGAAAGGACTCAATTTTCCTATCTAGAGGATCCTTAAACGAAGTACCATCTGACGTAGGAATAGTAGTACGTTTAGCAAGGGTAGAAATAGCCCCATCAACTTTAGGGATCTTGTCCCAAAATTCTAATCTGTCAGACGGCACAGGATATAATTGCTTAAAACGTTTAGAAGGAGTAAATGAATTACCCAAATTATCCCATTCTTTGGAAATTACTGCAGAAATAGCATCAGGGACAGGAAAAACTTCTGGAATAACTACAGGAGTTTTAAAAACCTTATTTAAACGTTTAGATTTAGTATCAAGAGGACCAGAATCCTCTATTTCTAAAGCAATTAGGACTTCTTTAAGTAAAGAATGAATAAATTCCATTTTAAATAAATATGAGCATCAACCTCTGAGACAGAATCCTCTGAACCAGAGGAATCATCAGAATCAGAATGATGATGTTCAGTTAAAAATTCATCTGTAGGGAGAGAAGTTTTAAAAGATTTTTTACGTTTACTAGAAGGAGAAATAACAGACATAGCCTTCTTTATGGATTCAGAAACAAAATCTCTTATATTATCAGGAACATTCTGCACCTTAGATGTTGAAGGAACTGCAACAGGCAATGGTACTTTACTAAAGGAAATATTATCTGCTTTAACAAGTTTGTCATGACAATCAATACAAACAACAGCTGGAGGAATAGCTACCAAAAGTTTACAGCAGATACACTTAGCTTTGGTAGATTCAGCACTTGACAGCGATTTTCCTGTAGTATCTTCTGACTCAGATGCAACGTGAGACATCTTGCAATATGTAAGAGAAAAAACAACATATATATAAAGCAAAATTGATCAAATTCCTTAAATGACAGTTTCAGGAATGGGAAAAAATGCCAAAGAACAAGCTTCTAGCAACCAGAAGCAATAAAAAAATGAGACTTAAATAATGTGGAGACAAAAGTGACGCCCATATTTTTTCGCGCCAAATAAGACGCCCACATTATTTGGCGCCTAAATGCTTTTTGGCGCCAAAAATGACGCCACATCCGGAACGCCGACATTTTTGGCGCAAAATAACGTCAAAAAATGACGCAACTTCCGGCGACACGTATGACGCCGGAAACGGAAATAGAATTTTTGCGCCAAAAAAAGTCTGCGCCAAAAATGACGCAATAAAATGAAGCATTTTCAGCTCCCGCGAGCCTAACAGCCCACAGGGAAAAAGTCAAATTTTAAGGTAAGAAAAAATGTTAAATTAAAATGCATTATCCCAAATATGAAACTGACTGTCTGAAAATAAGGAAAGTTGAACATTCTGAGTCAAGGCAAATAAATGTTTGAATACATATATTTAGAACTTTATAAACAAAGTGCCCAACCATAGCTAGGAGTGTCACAGAAAATAAGACTTACTTACCCCAGGACACTCATCTACATATAGTAGATAGCCAAACCAGTACTGAAACGAGAATCAGTAGAGGTAATGGTATATATAAGAGTATATCGTCGATCTGAAAAGGGAGGTAAGAGATGAATCTCTACGACCGATAACAGAGAACCTATGAAATAGACCCCGTAGAAGGAGATCACTGCATTCAAATAGGCAATACTCTCCTCACATCCCTCTGACATTCACTGCACGCTGAGAGGAAAACCGGGCTCCAACTTGCTGCGGAGCGCATATCAACGTAGAATCTAGCACAAACTTACTTCACCACCTCCATCGGAGGCAAAGTTTGTAAAACTGAATTGTGGGTGTGGTGAGGGGTGTATTTATAGGCATTTTGAGGTTTGGGAAACTTTGCCCCTCCTGGTAGGAATGTATATCCCATACGTCACTAGCTCATGGACTCTTGCTAATTACATGAAAGAAACATAATTTATGTAAGAACTTACCTGATAAATTCATTTCTTTCATATTAGCAAGAGTCCATGAGGCCCACCCTTTTTTGTGGTGGTTATGATTTTTTTGTATAAAGAACAATTATTCCAATTCCTTATTTTTTATGCTTTCGCACTTTTTTCTTATCACCCCACTTCTTGGCTATTCGTTAAACTGATTTGTGGGTGTGGTGAGGGGTGTATTTGTAGGCATTTTGAGGTTTGGGAAACTTTGCCCCTCCTGGTAGGAATGTATATCACATACGTCACTAGCTCATGGACTCTTGCTAATATGAAAAATGAATTTATCAGGTAAGTTCTTACATAAATTATGTTTTTCCAGGCGGCTCCATCATCTTCTATCTTCATCCGGAGCGAAGGCGGCGCGGAGTGGAGGTGTGGAGCTGGCTTCCAAGATGCTTGGATCCTCAGCGACGTGGAGGCTCCACTTCATGCAATAGCCCATCGCACACTGAAGATTGAATGCAAGGTACCCAATGTTTATTGGGTTACCATGCATTCCTATTGGCTGAAATTTTGAAATCAGCCAATAGGATGAGAGCTACTGAAATCTTATTGGCTGAAATTTTGAAATCAGCCAATAGGATTTCAGTAGCTCTAGTTCTATTGGCTGATCTCAAAATTTCAGCCATTAGGAATGCAAGGTACCCCAAATTGATTGTGGTACCTTGTATTCAATCTTAAGTGTACTACAGACATTGGATGAAGAGCAGCCTCCATGTCGCCGAGGACCGCCGCTGAGGAACCGTGTCAGGGAAGTCAGTTCCGCGCCGCCTTCGCTCCAGATGAAGATAGAAGATAGAAGATGATGGAGCCGCCTGGAAGAAGACCTTCTCTGCTGGACTTCAGGAACGGTGAGTACCTATTTGGGGCTTAGTGTTAGGATTTTTTTTATTTTTTTTTTATTTTTTTAAGATTAGGGATTTAATGGGCTGGAAAATAGCTGATTGCCCTTTTAAGGTCAGTAAAAGAGCTGAATGCCCTTTAAAGGGCAATGGCCATACAAATGCCCCTTATGGGGCAATGGGTATTTTTTTTTTTTTAGAACATATAAGATTAGGGGCTATTAGAGTTAAAGGGACAGTCAACAATAGAATTTTTGTTGTTTAAAAAGAAAGATAATCCCTTTATTACCCATTCCCCAGTTTTGCACAACCAACACAGTTATATTAATATACTTTTTTTCTACTGACTGCCCCCTTATTTCAGTTCTTTTGACAGACATGCAGTTTAGCCAATCAGTGCTCAGTCCTAAGTCAGTTTACGTGCATGAGCTCAATGTTATCTATATGAAACATGTGAACTAATGCCCTCTAGTGATCAAAATGTATTCAGATTAGAGGCAGTCATCAAGGTCTAAGAAATTAGCATATGAACCTCCTAGTTTTAGCTTTCAACTAAGAATACCAAGAGAACAAAGCAAAATTGGTGGTAAAAGTAAATTGGGAAGTTGTTTAAAATTGCATACCCTATTTAAATCATGAAAGTTTTTTTTGGACTTGATTGTCCCTTTAAGCAGTAGCAGATGTGGCTTATATATAAATATCCCAATATATGTACATTCTAGTTTAAATGATACATTAATTATTTATGATCACTAAGGCCAACATCTGATGTGGAATCTAAGTTAAACAGAACAAAACAACTAGATAAACTAATTGTATAAAGAAAAAAGTTTGTAGAAAAAAACTCCACAAAGGTACAATGAATCTTAACTCAAAAAATCTAATATAATTTGGATAATTCTTATGATATTAAAAAGTTCCATTCCATTCATACATTATAATCTTTATTTAAACTAGGAACACACATTCATACTGTAGCAAAGGCAAGTGAATTAAAAACACTTAAACCTGGTTTAATAGATATTAGTTTGCTAAATATCCATAGAAATTATTGGTATTAGCCCACTGTTGATATTATACTGAAATTGGCTAAACCCTTACAATCAGAGGGCTGTATTACTTTTAACTAATAACGTAGGCTACCATCTAGTCATCCTTTAAAGTTTTTAAGGCATATATTTTAACCCAGATAAGCAATTAAAAACAACAAGCAGGAGAGACACGGCTGCTCCTGTTAGGCCCCTCCCCCAATCAAGTCTCCAATCACAGGAGATCGTGTGCAAACAATAAGGGGCTAAACCATTATGGTAGCCCAAAACAGCAATAAAAACAGAATTTATGCTTACCTGATAAATTACTTTCTCCAACGGTGTGTCCGGTCCACGGCGTCATCCTTACTTGTGGGATATTCTCTTCCCCAACAGGAAATGGCAAAGAGCCCAGCAAAGCTGGTCACATGATCCCTCCTAGGCTCCGCCTTCCCCAGTCATTCGACCGACGTAAAGGAGGAATATGCATAGGAGAAATCATATGATACCGTGGTGACTGTAGTTAGAGAAAATAATTCATCAGACCTGATTAAAAAACCAGGGCGGGCCGTGGACCGGACACACCGTTGGAGAAAGTAATTTATCAGGTAAGCATAAATTCTGTTTTCTCCAACATAGGTGTGTCCGGTCCACGGCGTCATCCTTACTTGTGGGAACCAATACCAAAGCTTTAGGACACGGATGATGGGAGGGAGCAAATCAGGTCACCTAGATGGAAGGCACCACGGCTTGCAAAACCTTTCTCCCAAAAATAGCCTCAGAAGAAGCAAAAGTATCAAATTTGTAAAATTTGGTAAAAGTGTGCAGTGAAGACCAAGTCGCTGCCTTACATATCTGATCAACAGAAGCCTCGTTCTTGAAGGCCCATGTGGAAGCCACAGCCCTAGTGGAATGAGCTGTGATTCTTTCAGGAGGCTGCCGTCCGGCAGTCTCATAAGCCAATCGGATGATGCTTTTAAGCCAAAAGGAGAGAGAGGTAGAAGTTGCTTTTTGACCTCTCCTTTTACCAGAATAAACAACAAACAAGGAAGATGTTTGGATGTAGTTCGTGCTCTAAAATTCTATTTAGAGGCTACAAAGGATTTCAGACAAATTGTGCAACAAACGTTCCTTCTTTGAAACTGGATTCGGACACAAAGAAGGCACAACTATCTCCTGGTTAATATTTTTGTTAGAAACAACTTTCGGAAGAAAACCAGGTTTAGTACGCAAAACCACCTTATCTGCATGGAACACCAGATAAGGAGGAGAACACTGCAGAGCAGATAACTCTGAAACTCTTCTAGCAGAAGAAATTGCAACCAAAAACAAAACTTTTCAAGATAATAACTTAATATCTACGGAATGTAAGGGTTCAAACGGAACCCCTTGAACAACTGAAAGAACTAAATTGAGACTCCAAGGAGGAGTCAAAGGTTTGTAAACAGGCTTGATTCTAACCAGAGCCTGAACAAAAGCTTGAACATCTGGCACAGCCGCCAGCTTTTTGTGAAGTAAAACAGATAGAGCAGAAATCTGTCCCTTCAAAGAACTTGCAGATAATCCTTTCTCCAAACCCTCTTGTAGAAAGGATAGAATTTTAGGAATTTTTACCCTGTTCCATGGGAATCCTTTCGATTCGCACCAACAGATATATTTCTTCCATACTTTATGGTAAATTTTTCTAGTTACAGGCTTTCTAGCCTGAATAAGAGTATCAATGACAGAATCTGAGAACCCACGCTTTGATAAAATCAAGCGTTCAATCTCCAAGCAGTCAGTTGGAGTGAGGCCAGATTCGGATGTTCGAACGGACCTTGAACAAGAAGGTCCCGTCTCAAAGGTAGCTTCCATGGTGGAGCCGATGACATATTCACCAGGTCTGCATACCAAGTTCTGCGTGGCCACGCAGGAGCTATCAAGATCACCGAAGCCCTCTCCTGATTGATCCTGGCTACCAGCCTGGGAATGAGAGGAAACGGTGGCAATACATAGGCTAGGTTGAAGGTCCAAGGTGCTACTAGTGCATCTACTAGAGTCGCCTTGGGATCCCTGGATCTGGACCCGTAACAAGGAACCTTGAAGTTCTGACGAGACGCCATCAGATCCATGTCTGGAATGCCCCATAATTGAGTTATGTGGGCAAAGATTTCCGGATGGAGTTCCCACTCCCCCGGATGAAATGTCTGATGACTCAGAAAATCCGCTTCCCAATTTTCCACTCCTTGGATATGGATTGCAGACAAGTGGCAGGAGTGAATCTCCGCCCATTGAATTACTTTGGTCACTTCTTCCATCGCCAGGGAACTCCTTGTTCCCCCCTGATGGTTGATATATGCAACAGTCGTCATGTTGTCTGATTGAAACCTTATGAATTTGGCCTTTGCTAGTTGAGGCCAAGCCTTGAGAGCATTGAATATCGCTCTCAGTTCCAGAATGTTTATCGGGAGAAGAGATTCTTCCCGAGACCATAGACCCTGAGCTTTCAGGGAGTTCCAGACCGCGCCCCAGCCCACCAGGCTGGCGTCGGTCGTGACAATGACCCACTCTGGTCTGCGGAAGCTCATCCCTTGAGACAGGTTGTCCAGGGTCAGCCACCAACGGAGTGAATCTCTGGTCCTCTGATCTACTTGGATCGTCGGTGACAAGTCTGTATAATCCCCATTCCACTGTCTGAGCATGCACAGTTGTAATGGTCTTAGATGAATCCGCGCAAAAGGAACTATGTCCATTGCCGCAACCATCAAACCTATTACTTCCAAGCACTGCGCTATGGAAGGAAGAAGAACAGAATGAAGTACTTGACAAGAGCTTAGAAGTTTTGATTTTCTGGCCTCTGTCAGAAAAATCTTCATTTCTAAGGAGTCTATTATTGTTCCCAAGAAGGGAACTCTTGTTGACGGGAATAGAAAACTTTTTTCTACGTTCACTTTCCACCCGTGAGATCTGAGAAAGGCTAGGACAATGTCCGTATGAGCCTTTGCTTGTGGCAGAGACGACGCTTGAATTAGAATGTCGTCCAAGTAAGGTACTACTGCAATGCCCCTTGGCCTTAGCACCGCTAGAAGGGACCCTAGTACCTTTGTGAAAATTCTTGGAGCAGTGGCTAATCCGAATGGAAGTGCCAAAAACTGGTAATGCCTGTCCAGAAAGGCGAATCTTAGGAACCGATGATGTTCCTTGTGGATAGGAATATGTAGATACGCATCCTTTAAATCCACCGTGGTCATGAATTGACCTTCCTGGATGGTAGGAAGAATTGTCCGAATGGTTTCCATTTTGAACGATGGAACCCTGAGAAATTTGTTTAGGATCTCGAGATCCAAAATTGGCCTGAATGTTCCCTCTTTTTTGGGAACTATGAACAGATTGGAGTAAAACCCCATCCCTTGTTCTCCTAATGGAACAGGATGAATCACTCCCATCTTTAACAGGTCTTCTACACAATGTAAGAATGCCTGTCTTTTTATTTGGTCTGAAGACAATTGAGACCTGTGGAACCTTCCCCTTGGGGGTAGTTCCTTGAATTCCAGGAGATAACCTTGAGAAACTATTTCTAGGGCCCAAGGATCCTGAACATCTCTTGCCCAAGCCTGAGCGAAGAGAGAGAGTCTGCCCCCCACCAGATCCGGTCCCGGATCGGGGGCCAGCATCTCATGCTGTCTTGGTAGCGGTAGCAGGCTTCTTGGCCTGTTTACCTTTGTTCCAGCCTTGCATCGGTCTCCAGGCTGGCTTGGTTTGAGAAGAATTACCCTCTTGCTTAGAGGATGTAGAGTTTGAGGCTGGTCCGTTTCTGCGAAAGGGACGAAAATTTGTTTTATTTTTAGCCTTAAAAGACCTATCCTGAGGAAGGGCGTGGCCCCTTCCCCCAGTGATGTCTGAAATAATCTCTTTCAAGTCAGGGCCAAACAGCGTTTTCCCCTTGAAAGGGATGTTAAGCAATTTGTTCTTGGAGGACACATCCGCTGACCAAGACTTTAGCCAAAGCGCTCTGCGCGCCACAATAGCAAAACCTGAATTTTTCGCCGCTAATCTAGCTAATTGCAAAGTGGCGTCTAAGGTAAAAGAGTTAGCCAATTTAAGTGCTTGAACTCTGTCCATAACCTCCTCATAAGAAGATGCTTTATTGAGCGACTTTTCTAGTTCTTCGAACCAGAAACACGCTGCTGTAGTGACAGGAACAATGCATGAAATTGGTTGTAGAAGGTAACCTTGCTGAACAAACATCTTTTTAAGCAAACCCTCTGATTTTTTATCCATAGGATCTTTGAAAGCACAACTATCTTCTATAGGGATAGTGGTGCGTTTGTTTAGAGTAGAAACCGCCCCCTCGACTTTGGGGACTGTCTGCCATAAGTCCTTCCTGGGGTCGACCATAGGAAATAATTTCTTAAATATAGGGGGAGGGACAAAAGGTATGCCGGGCCTTTCCCATTCTTTATTTACAATGTCCGCCACCCGCTTGGGTATAGGAAAAGCTTCGGGGGGCACCGGGACCTCTAGGAACTTGTCCATCTTACATAATTTCTCTGGAATGACCAAATTGTCACAATCATCCAGAGTAGATAACACCTCCTTAAGCAGAGCGCGGAGATGTTCCAATTTAAATTTGAATGTAATAACGTCAGGTTCAGCTTGTTGAGAAATTTTTCCTGAATCTGAAATTTCTCCCTCAGACAAAACCTCCCTGGCCCCTTCAGACTGGTGTAAGGGCATGTCAGAACCATTATCATCAGCGTCCTCATGCTCTTCAGTATCTAAAACAGAGCAGTCACGCTTTCGCTGATAAGTGGGCATTTTGGCTAAAATGTTTTTAATAGAATTATCCATTACAGCCGTTAATTGTTGCATAGTAAGGAGGATTGGCGCACTAGATGCACTAGGGACCTCCTGAGCGGGCAAGACTGGTGTAGACATGGAAGGAGATGATGCAGTACCATGCTTACTCCCCTCACTTAAGGAATCAGTTTGGGCAACATTATTATCAGTGGCATCATTGTCCCTACTTTGTTTGTCACATTCATCACATATATTTAAATGGAGAGGAACCTTGGCTTCCGAACATACAGAACATCGTCTATCTGCTAGTTCAGACATGTTAATAGGCATAAACTTGATAACAAAGCACAAAAAACGTTTTAAAATAAAACCGTTACTGTCTCTTTAAATTTTAAACTGAACACACTTTATTACTGAATATGCGAAAAAGTATGAAGGAATTGTTCAAAATTCACCAAAATTTCACCACAGTGTCTTAAAGCCTTAAAAGTATTGCACACCAAATTTGAAAGCTTTAACTCTTAAAATAACGGAACCGGAGCCGTTTTTACATTTAACCCCTATACAGTCCCTGGTATCTGCTTTGCTGAGACCCAACCAAGCCCAGAGGGGAATACGATACCAAATGACGCCTTCAATAAGCTTTTTCAGTGGATCTGAGCTCCTCACACATGCATCTGCATGCCTTGCTTCTCAAAAACAACTGCGCATTAGTGGCGCGAAAATGAGGCTCTGCCTATGACTAGAAAAGGCCCCCAGTGAAAAAGGTGTCCAATACAGTGCCTGCCGTTTTTTTAACAGAATTCCCAAGATTAAGATAACTCTCCAAAGTTATAAACCATTAAATATGCTTATAAAGTAATCGTTTTAGCCCAGAAAAATGTCTACCAGTCTTTAAAGCCCTTGTGAAGCCCTTTATTCTTATATTAAAAATTAAGAAAATGGCTTACCGGATCCCATAGGGAAAATGACAGCTTCCAGCATTACCAAGTCTTGTTAGAAATGTGTCATACCTCAAGCAGCAAAAGTCTGCTCACTGTTTCCCCCAACTGAAGTTAATTCATCTCAACAGTCCTGTGTGGAAACAGCCATCGATTTTAGTAACGGTTGCTAAAATCATTTTCCTCTTACAAACAGAAATCTTCATCTCCTTTCTGTTTCAGAGTAAATAGTACATACCAGCACTATTTTAAAATAACAAACTCTTGATTGAAGAATAAAAACTACATTTAAACACCAAAAAACTCTTAGCCATCTCCGTGGAGATGTTGCCTGTGCAACGGCAAAGAGAATGACTGGGGAAGGCGGAGCCTAGGAGGGATCATGTGACCAGCTTTGCTGGGCTCTTTGCCATTTCCTGTTGGGGAAGAGAATATCCCACAAGTAAGGATGACGCCGTGGACCGGACACACCTATGTTGGAGAAATACTGACATAAACCTGTGAGAAAAATGACATACAGCTATCAATAAATAAGTGTATAAATCGCCTCATGTGCTGTGATCAATGTGAACCGTGTCAATTCGAAGTGATAAGTATATGTAGTGAACCTACAGAAGTTCTGTAATTTTTCTATTCTGATTTGTCTATATTGGCCGTTTCTATTTGGGGGTTGAGGAAGATTTCCTCTTGCCCTCTATGTTGTTTGTCTATAGAGTAGGGCTATGGTACTTTTGTTTAGTGCTAATTTTATTTTTGTTTTGTTTTGGCTTCATGAGTATGTTTCAGCCTTATTGGAATTGGGGGGTCTATCAACCCTTATGAACACATGGTGCAGCTTATTCAATCTGAGCTTACATTGATTTAGCATGTAGTTGGAGGTGTGGGCCAGGTAGGTGGTGAGGAGTCCCTCACTCTAGATGTGGACTGGGGACACTGACAGCCACCGGAGCACCTCTGGCGCGCTTAGGTACATTTCTAAATTGGTAGGGATTACCTATTCGTGGGTCCTCTTGTAGATTTAACAGTGTATGGCACGTATGGTTAACACCGCCTCATTCCGGGATCCCTGTACACATTTAAGGTTACAGTCATGATGCTGACGGTTGTGTGAGAGGAGGTTGACGCACAGGTGTGGTTTTGAGTCAAATGACCCTGTGGTGCTGCTGTGGGGGTACATGACATTTTAATGGGGGCATGGCTGCTTTGCGTGGTGCTATGATGGCGTTAGTTGGGCTCCTATGAGTAGCAGATATGGTGGATGCTTTGCGCGATTGTGTATGTTTGTGCACTATTCGCGGTCCCTCAGATTGCAGCTGGCCGATGCATCAGTCTGGGGCTTTGACTTTGGTTGTGCAGTGCTGGAGTGTGTGTGCTGTTCACCTGCGATCCCCATACATGCCAGGGTTCCATGTTTGACAGCCGTAATAGCAGCATCGATGATCGATGGCCACTTTCGAGGTGAGTTTGTTTGTTTATTTTCCTGACCTAAGGGACAGGAGGTGCGTCCTTGTGGCGCCTATCAGGTTATAGGGGGAGAGTTTTGCATTGTTGTGGGTAGTACCGCTGAACATGTGCATCACTCTGCCTCTGGTAAGGGGGATTTGGTCCCTGGGCAGATCGTGACTGCTAATAATTAATAATTAGTATTATCGATGACTAACTTTGGAGATGGAGTGCCCACTATTGTTGGCCTTGATTGTAACCAGTCTGATGGGATCTGTGTTTATTCG